>NC_056745.1:1202169784-1202408594 GCF_019279795.1 Protopterus annectens
GGACTTGCTTGTCTGGAATACCTGTAATTAGAACACATATACACTTGTGTATCTGTTGTTGAAGTTCAGCTATACCATATCTTTCTTTCTTCTTTTTTAATGTATTTATTAATTAAATAATGTAATAGACACATATACATTTATCAAAAAGCAAACAAACCATAGTAATATTTCCATCATTATTTTCATACAGTGTACATATATTTCCTTTTTAAAGGTTAATACTCACTCCAACAGTATGCACATTTCTCATTTCTGTCCTCACTTAAACCTTATTCCTCATTCTAAACATTATTCTACATGTATTTCTCCCACAAACTCCATTTCCTTTTAAACAAGTTGCTCTTTTCCTCTTCTAAAGATCTTACCCACAGTTTTTTTTAATCTCCTTTGCAATGTTCAGTATTTCAGTTACAGTTGGTGTAGATTTTTATTTCCATTTTGTAGTAATTGCTTTTTTAGTAACCAGTAGCATTAAGCTTAATAAAGCCTTCCTGTGTTCAGGCAGTGAAGATCCTGTGTCACAGGTCAAAATAATAATTTCCTTGGTTACAAAGAACTGCTCCCCCCAGCATTTCTGACAAGGTATTCTGAAGGAAATCTTTGAAATTTGCCAGTTTTTACTGTCCCAAAAATGTGTTCCCAATTACCTCTGTCTTTGCCATCACACTGCCATATCTGCTATCTACCTGAAGAAAATCTCTTTGACGTCTGTCTGGGGGGGTACAAAAATACTTGTACAGATACTTCCACACAGAAATCCTAAACCTTCTGGACTTTGTGTCATACTTTATTTTCCTCCCTTCCTGCACATTGTTGTTACCAGCCCAGCCCTCATGCCCCATCCACACGAGGTCTTCCAGCTACATCATGCCTCCTCGGATTTACTCCAGTAATTGACAGGGGCAATCATGGACTGTAGGCAGTGGAGCAAGGCACGTCTGAACCTTTGTCCAGGGGGGTGTCTTACTTGGGGCTACCCTGTTTCTCCCCCCCCCTTTGTGGCTTTGTGATATGGCCCAGGGTAGGTGTGCAGTGCAGGCATGCAGAGTATTGCCCCACCTCTGCAGCAGCTGAGCCAGGCCCACTGCTACCCATTTTGACCACGCTGCGTCTGCAACATCCCCAGCCTCCACTTGGAATAGTCAGGAGACACCCACATACCATCCACCCCCTGGGATGGACATCCCTCCTTGCAGTTCCATCAGTTGCCCGAGATGCTAATTGAACCCAGGGAACCTGGGTCATAGTCGGGGCATTATCCCTCTGCACCACAGAAGTGGTGACTTTGTCACATACCTTAACTGTAACGACCAAACCAAAAAGCAAAATAAAGGAAGACCAGATGTATCCGATTAAAATAAAAGTTTAATCCACACTAAGCGTTTTCGTCTGGAAATGCAACAGACTTCATCACTTCATCATAGTGATAAATCACAGATACAAATGTACTTATATAACCACCCTGTTTAGTCACATGATCACACATCCAATTTAACCATAATTAAAAACTGTTCCCAAACGAACAAAATAATTAAAAAAAATGTGAATAAATTTGTTAGTCATTAGAACTTGCACATAAAGTCAATGTACTTGCCCCCGTATAATGACTGATGGTGATTTTAATCGTACGCCTGTGTGCTTGAACATTGACATAAATTCTGATACCCCTGCTCTAGAAGTTTCTCCTCAAGCAGAAGGTAATTTTAAGATTTCAGATTGGCTTAATGGGTCACTACGTTTTGGAAGTGGAGAGGTGGATGAATCTCCCTCCTTTAAAGATTTTATGGCAAAGTTTGAGACTACCTTATTTAAGTGTTGCAAACTCCAGTTGGAGAACTCCTGTTTAAGGGAGTGTCTTAACGTGAGAAGGATCCCAAAGGGATTAAGGTGTTGGAAATTTCCTAATGGATTAGTGCGTAATTCCCCTTTACATCACAAACTTGTAAATTTGTTAGACAAACATTGGTGCGAGCTTTTAGAAGTTCTGATCACATACAACCACAAGACTATCGAGGAACTTATAGTTGAGGCTAACAAATTGGATGCCCTGATTATGAAGGACCTCTTGTTCAAACATAATGTTGACCATTATAAGGGCATTTTTGTGATAATTGATCATAACATTGCTGATATTAAACTCATAGGTAGGTGCTAGGCTATCGACCCGGGGGCCTTTATAAGCCTAACCAAAAAGGTTTCCTGGCTTTCGCCACCCAAGAAAATTTTTTTCCTAAGCCCCTATTGAGCAGTGCCGCAGAAGTGATCCCTGGGGTGAATTTTCTATTTCCCATCCAGTCGTCAAGATTTTTCTTAGAGGGCCAGTGAGGAGCTTCGCTTGACATGAATGGGTAGTTTATTCCAGAGTATGGGAAGTCTCTGGGACAGGAATCTATACCTCTAGCATGTTCTGTTTATTGTGGTGACAAGGTTTAGGTCCCTGGAGCATGTGGTTCGGTGAGACTGGGATTTCTTTGTGTAGCATGTCCAACACCTGTTGGTTTGACATAGCTTTGTATGTTAGGCAGAGAATCACCTTTGAGTAGGCGATATGCGATGGAGTAGAGCTGGAGTTTTTTGAGACAGTCTGCGTATGGCATCTGTTTGAGGCCGGTAATCCTCTTAGTGAGTTATTTCTGTGGCCTTTCCAATTGTTGTAGGTGTCTTGTGAGACACATACCAAATAGGGTATTGTACTTTATAATGGGTCTGATGAGGGATGAGTAGAAAGGAACAATGACCTCTTTTTCTAGAGAAGAACTCTTTTGTGATGGTGTGCCACGTAGAAGGATTTCTTGACTACTGTGACGATGTGGTTATCAAAGGAGAGACTACTGTCCACCTGTGTCCCGAGGTCTCATCACACTTTCAGTGTTCAGTGAGCTACTGCATATGTGGTAGTTCATGGGTACTGAGTTTTTCCCTTAGGGGATGACAATGCACTTCTTGGCATTGAGCTTAAGACCGTGACTTTGACACCAAGCATCTGTCTCTGTGAGGCCCTTTTGTAGAATATCTACATCATTAGGTGATTATATTATGGCTCCCAGTTTGCAGTCATCTGCGAACTTTTTTAGCAGAAGACCACCTGTGTTGGCTTGCACTTCAGAGAGGTAGATGCCGAACAGGACAGGACCGAACCCTGTGGTACTCCACTCATCACTGGTCTGAAGACGGACTTGGAGTCAGCTACTTTTACTGTGTGGGTTCTGCTAGTGAGCCAGTTGGCCACCCATCCTGTGACTCAGGAAAGAAAAGAAAAGAAACAGAGACAAAATAGCTTATTCAGACAGGCGTGCTTATCCTAAACCCACTCGGTTTAACTTGCCTTCATTCAGCCAATGGTCTGATAGTGTCATGGAAGGGGAAGATGAGGAGGTGGAGTTTGATCACCATAGCAATGCCCCATTAGGTCAAGGACCAATCCAGAGGTCCGAGCGCATAAAGAACAAAGCCAATCAAAATGGGAGCAGCCCAACCCCTTGAGGCAATATCAGTCCAACAAGACACGCAATGGAGGGCAGATGAGAACAGCCTTTCATCGGAGATGGAATTAAAACCTTTTAACACAGTTAATTGCAACATTTACTTAGTTTCTGACTATTCATTTGGTCCACAGACATTGGCAGTTGAGCAGGACATGCAACGACGAGTAGATGAGAATGGGCCTTTTTTTTTAGGAGAAACACAACTCCACTAATTTACACTGTTTGCATACTGGACCTGTTACAGACTTTTAACAATGGCCCACGGATCGTATCCAATGGTACAGGTGACTTTATACTATATAATTTCAGTTCCTACCAATATGAAGTTGATTATGCAAATTTACTTAGTAAAGATTATTCTTTTGTACCTACAAGGAGTATTAAAATTAACAAATTACTTTTGGATTTTAAACTGTATTGGAAGAAACTAAAATTTGTTTTGGAACTTGACAATAGCTGTAACTGTATTAGACACTTTTTGTCAATCAAGTCTATTTAATCCCCCCATGGTTTTACATTTGCTTCTATTTGAGAAATTAGTAGAATTTGATTTCAGGACTCTGCATTTTAATTCTAGGAATTTTCCTGGTCAGTCAAATATGTGTGGTATAGAAATGGCACTTCTTTTGGAAATGGTTAGGAATAAAAAAGTGAGAGTGATGAAACCGGATGGGGGGGTTGCTATAATGAATAGAGATGACTATGTCAACAGGATGAATTTGTATGTTTTAAACTGTGAATTTTATGAGGAAGTCTCACTTAACTATATTCATTTAGCTTATAGAAAAATTGACTACTTCCTGAAAGATCTTGCTGATCAATGGCAAATTAATTCCAGCTTGTATGATGTTTTGCAGGAGAAATTTCCGGTGGTACCTACCATAGTTGGAATACCAAAGATACATAAAAGTACCACGGACCCCACCATGAAACCGATTTTTAGTGCTAGCATTTCCAAAACATATCCCTTAGCAAAGTATATTGATACTAAGTTAAAGAAATATCTAGAAGCCTTTACCTGTTTGTGCAGGAACTCATGGGATTTTTTTGTTAAAAATCAGGAATCTTACTTATTCAGAGAATATGGTTTTCCTTACAACTTGTGTGGAATTATTTACTGTTATTCCCTATGAAGTGGGGCTTGCCTGGTTTAATGATTTTTTTAAATGAAACTACTGAATTGGACCTAAATGAAATTAGTATTTTAACCTTACTTATGGAACGTGTCCTTAAATATACCTTTGTTTACTTGGAAGGCCAATATTTTCAACAAGTGAAACGTGTGGCCTTGGGTGCCTCCTATGCCCCAGTTTTTGCCAGCATTGCCCTTATCCAGTGGAAGAAACATTTTTTTGTTTAATCATTTTTGTCCCAACCCCTGGAGGATATATACTAGATACCTGGACAATATATTTATAGTTTGGGGCATGAACATCGAAGACATTGGTCCTTTTGTAGATTATTTGAATTCTACCACTCCCTTTCTTAAGTTTACTCATTCTTTTTTTTCCATTTTCTATAAACTATTTGGATGTTACAATCTTTAAAGATGTGACTATCCATTCTATCATAACCACTGTCTTTAGGAAGCCCACTTATTGTAATAGTTTACTGCATTATAAAAGCAGTCACTCTGAATTTCAAAAATGTGGGATATTAAAAGGACACAAAAAAAGCAAACCGGTAATATTTCCACACAATTTAATGTTAGCGCTTTCGTATACAGTTTTACATGCACTTCTTCAGACATTAATTATTCCCAAAATGCAATTGTTTTATAGTCCACTTGATTGATTACAAATTAAATACATTAAGTAATTATTTTAATAACATGATAAATTCATCCCATAAATTAATTTTATGAAAAAAAAATATATATATATGTATGTATGTGTTTAACCATAAACAAGATGTTTCTTGCATATGAAAAAGTTAATATATAAAAACCAAGCCTTCTACAAAAAATAGATAAAATATGAATGTTAAATAAAAAACCTTGTTCAGACTACTTAATATTTCTAACATACTTCGGTAAAGAACTTGATAAACATAGTATATCATTTCTCCAATGCTGTTAATTTTAAAAGACATTTAATAGAGCATGCTTCATTTAATCCTGGAAAAACCTGTGCATTTGTCAACAATTGCCACTTTAGCTCCCTTTCTTCGAGCCTAAGCTCCCATGGGCCTCCTCTTATGTTCTTATCAACCTGTTCTAATATTGTAAATAAAAAGCTATGGGACTGGCATTCGACTATGTGCCTAGTTAGGGCATTGGTGTTAGAATTTTTACTTATACTATGTAAATGCTCATAAATACATTGCTTAAAACGACGTTCCATCTTACCTAAATAAAATGCCGAACATTGCCTACAAGAGGCCAGGTTATACGATACCTTGGCTTTCACAATTAAATTTTCCTTTTATGTTGTATTTTATGCCCTTGATTCTTACATATGTTCCTGTCTGAATGTATTTACAGTAATGACATCGCCCACATTTATACATGCCCCAAGCCTGACTATAATTAATCTTATTTGTTTCCAGGAGGGCTTTTAAATTTATCCCTCTTCTGAAGGTCACCAAAGGTGTCGTTCCTAATATGCTGACAATGGAGCGATCTTCCAAAATAAACCCCCAATTGTTTATTAGGGCATTTTTAAGGTCTATGGCATTAGTGGAATAATCTGTTAAGAAAACTAGACACATAGTTGTTAGATGAATTTACTATTCATGACTTCATCTGAGTCACTGATAACTATTGGACTAGAAAATGTTTCTTCTGTAATACAACCTCTTGTTAGAATTGGTTTGAAATGATCTGACTTTCTTTTTGTTTTGACCTCAATAGTCAAATGTTTTATAAGAGTTTCCAGATATGCACGCTTTATAAA
This sequence comes from Protopterus annectens, assembly GCF_019279795.1. Classification (NCBI taxonomy): domain Eukaryota; kingdom Metazoa; phylum Chordata; order Ceratodontiformes; family Protopteridae; genus Protopterus; species Protopterus annectens. The sequence goes on from NC_056745.1 coordinate 1,202,176,167, forward strand.
CATATTTCTTAGATTGTCACATTCTTTAAAAAATTGTTCATCACTAGAAATCATTTTAGATGCCCTAACTAACTGTCCTTTAACCACTCCCCTTTTCTGATGATAGGGGTGGTTACTTTGAAAATGCAAGAAACAGATGAAATATGTGGGCTTTCTATAGATTTGTGATTCATATCTATTATTTTATATTTATATTTATGTTATATTTTTTCCATTTTCTGTAAACTATTTGGATGTTACAATCTCTAAAGATGTGACTAACCATTCTATCATAACCACTATCTTTAGGAAGCCCACTTATTGTAATAGTTTACTGCATTATAAAAGCAGTCACCCTGAATTTCAAAAATGTGGGATAGTAAAAGGACAATTTATGCTGTTGGCAAGAATGATATTGGATAATGCACTGTTTGGCACAGAAGGTAAAATTTTGGGTGATATGTTTCTTGCTATGGGATATCCGTACCCACTTATCAAATCTGTTAGGGTTGATATCCCCCAAAAAAGGAAGGAAGGGGCTATTATTCCATGAATAAAAACTGGCCATCAGACATTAGAGGACCTTTTTGTAGAACCGATGCCTCTAAAGAATATACATCTGCTTTTTAAACTGAGGACCCCTTTATTAGAAGAATACTCAAAAATTAGTAAGTTTTTTCTTGTTTTAATAACATCGTAGATAAACTTGGTAATAGGCCTAGGATTGTTTGCCATAAAGGAAAACCAATAAAGAACTTTTTCGAGCAAGGAAAGAAAGAGCCAGGTACTGCAAAATGTGGCTTTTGTTCACAATGTAATTTTGTTTTAGTGGCTAATGCAGTTTCAGTAAATGGGTATAATGTTAAAGCCACTTTTTTTGCAATTGCAACTCCTTTGGAGTTGTTTACCTTGCTTTGTGTCAGAGATGTAGTTTCTATGTATGGAAAACCCAGAGAAAATTTAAGGAACGCATCTATAAGCATTCCCTTGATATCAGGAAAAACAAATCTAGTAATTCACTTGCTAAAAGTATTGATGAAAATGGGGAGCATTATTTCCTTTTTCTCGGTTTGGATTTTGTCCCCAAATCCCCAAGGGGCAGTCCCTGGGAGGACCTTCTAGAGCAACGTGAATTACTGTGGCAACTTAGATTAAATGCCAACACTGCCCCAGGACTCGATGAAAATATTTCTGTTGGCAGTGTTTTAAGGTTAAAGCCTTATAACGTATGAATAGCGTAATATCTGTTGTTTTATTTTGTATTTGGAGGAGACTAACAAATTTATTCACATTTTTTTTAACTTGTTTTGTTCCTTTGTGAGCAGTTTTTAATTGTGGTTAAATTGGCTGTGTGATCATGTGACTAAGAGGGTGGGTATATAAGTACATTTGTATCTGTGATTTATTACTCTGAATAAATATGTTACATTTCCAGACGAAAGCACTTAGTGTGGATTAAACTTTTATTTTAATCAGGTACATCTGGTCTGTCTTTTTTGCTTTTTGGTTTGGTCGTTACAGTTAAAGTTTTTGTTCTTCTTTTTGTGGTTCTTGGTTTTTGACTTTGTCACATACTGGGAGCCATACAGATGTCCTCCCATTGTCCCTTTGTTAATTGCCTTTCCAGTCTCTCTCCCAAATCTTTTCTATATTCTTCTCATTGATTTTTGTAGTTATGCAATATTTTATATGCCGTACTAATTATCCCTTTTTAGCAGCAGCTCATACTCTAAATTCAGCTTAAAACTCTATCATAGCTAGCCTTTTGCTTAAGACTTACCTATCCCTTTCACTTTGCCTAAATTCTATCAGTCCTTGAGTATCTTTTTAGCTCCCTCTTGCCTGTTTTCTATACCCCTACTTGCAGTCATCCCTACTGATAACATTTCCTTTCTCCATTCTTGTGTTTGCTTAGTTCTTAGAATGTGTGCTACAACTTTATTAATGTAATACTCTGCAACGTTGTTATTCTGTTTAAGGACCTGCTGGTTTCTCACACTTTAACCATGTTTCATCATCATCTATCTGCTTTGGTTTATAACCTTCTGCTTGTGTTATGTATATGAGCCTTTATTGAGAAGCTCAGAAGTATCCCTTAAAATTCCGTTACCCTAAAGTACCTCAGTCTGTAGGGAGAATCAGCTTACACCACTTATCTCTTGTACTCTTCTCTTCCAAATAAGTTCCTTCAACTCTTTACTAATTGTAGGTTCAAAGATCATTACTAGGTTAATGACGATAAATGGCCTTTTTAAGCCTAACCAAGCCAGATTATGATACTCATTTTAAAAGGGGGTGTAACTTGGGTATGAGTGGTCAAGCATTTAGAACCTTCCTCTATCTAATAGGGGCATAGGTGGCAGACAAGGGGTAAATTTACGATCACCCATCCAGTGATCCAAGTTACAATTGTGTAAGTGCTGGGAGAAACTCTGCTTCACATAGATGGGAAGCCTGTTCCAGAGAAGGGGTATTCTTTTGAGAAACAACCGCCAACATGTCTTATTTATGTTGCAAATGAGGTTCGGGTCCTAGATTGGGTGTTTCCGACAGCATTTGTTTTACGGATGTGCAACAGGTCCTTAAGGGCTGGATCTGAGGCTGCCTTGAAAATCAGGTGTAGGTCTCCTCTCAGCAGTTTGTTGGAGACAGAGTACAAGGATAAGACACTGAGGTGGTCCACATATCTGCATCGTGTATTATTTTTGTGAGGGGCCTCTGAGGACGCTCCTGTTGTTGCATTGACTGGTCAAGTACATAGCGGAAGAGGCATTGTTCTCAATGATTGGTCTGATGAGGGCTAAGTACAACGAAACAGTTGACATCTTTGAACCTAGATGCCATACCCTTGCTAATAGGTTGCACAGCATAGAATGATCTCCTTACTATAGGAGACACGTGACGGTTAAAGGCCAAGTCGCTGTGTAAATGTATTCCAAATCCATGACCAACAGGGTCAACTCTTAGGGATGTACTATCAATGTAATAATTTCCAGGTGTGGTCATCCATCCATTGGCACTGAGTTTTGAACTATGACTGGCACCAGTTGTTAGTCTGTGTCAGGCTGCCTTAGTCGATTTTGTGTCTTTGGGAGATTTCTTGACTGTGCCTTCTTTGCACTCATCTGTGAACTTGCTCAGCCAGAGTTTCTTGTCACTGGCCTTGGCTTCAAAGAATTAGACGCCAAATAGGAGTGGCCCTAGCAACAAGCCCTGATGGACTCCACTAGTGACTAGTCTTTTTGGGGAGGAAGACTTATCTATCAATGACTCCTTATGTCCTATCTGGCTATCCAGCAGGTGACATAGGGGTTTATATCTAGATCCTATTCATCCCGTCCATCCAATGACAAATGGGTCCAAGAGCCATTTCTCTGATCTGATCTGACCAATTTAGTGCTCCAGCCTTGAGCCCTGACAAATTTTTCAGTCGTGTAATGTCTTGCTCTTCATTGAATAACTTACATCTCACTTGCTGGCTCTCAAAGTTGTAACTCTGGTCTCAGTAGATAAGTGCTCCATCTCTTATTTGTTTATATTTTGAGCAAATGGCTAAACTGTGGACATTTGGCCTTTGTCAGAGTTTCATCTTTCTAATGAATTGTGTGCGGTTTAGTAGATTCTTTACATAGAATTTGGAGTTTGTCTGTTCAGCCTTTCCAGTCTTGGCCGTGGCACCACTTTATCTGTTCTTTGTATATATATATATATATGTGTGTGTGTGTGTGTGTGTGCGTGTGTGTGTGTGTGTATTGACTTCTGTCTGAGAAGTCAGCCTTTGACACTGGCTCCGATCCCCTCCTCAGTGCCCTCCACTCAAATGGATCCAAGGATTCCACCCAAATCCCTTTTGCACTGCTCACTTGGAGAGTTGAGTCTGATCCATTGGTGCAGTATCTTCAGATCCTCTGGAGATTGGAGTGGCTTTCCAAGTGCTGGGGAGAATAAATTCTTCACCATACAATCAGATCCATAGGCTCCTTTGACTACAGTTCCCCTCTCTTGACCCTCATCCATTTGGGTTGGGTTCAGCTCAGTCGTCATCAGACGATTCAGGAGCCTCCTCTCCTGAGCCACCAGAAAGAGGGCATTAAAGAAGAAGCATCCAGACTCACCAGCTGAGTCAGTCTTCTTAGATACTGACTTGGATGATGGAGATGGCTCCCCACAATCCCCTCCCAATAATATTTCCTTCAGAAAGATCCTGGAGCTTATGAGACAGAGGGGATTTTAGCCAGCTGAACCTCCCTGTCAGGGGAAGCTTTATTGTTTGAAGCATATGAAATGACTCCTGCATCCTGGGTGGTCTCTCCACTGAAAGTTGGTGGAGTTGGTGATGAGGAAATATTGGCAGGAACCTCTGACACCTATGAACTGGTCCTAAAGAACGTGGCAAAATATTACACCACCTTAAAGATGAACCTTTCTGGGCAAAGACTAGCCCCAGTAGACTCCATTGTTGTGGCAGCCACCGTGAAAGAGTTATCTAAATACTCTTCCTTTATCCATCCCCCAAACAAGGAGACCTGGACTATGGATAGAACAAAGAAGCAGGCATATCGTTCTGGTTCCTTTGCCATCTGGGCAGTGAATTACTCCACTGAATCCACTCATATGATAAAGTTCCAGGAGGATCTCACTGGAGCATTATCCATCCTCAAGAACCCCATTACAACGGTCATCGAAGCAACTCCAAGCCACTCTGTGCACTATTACCAACCTCTCCATCTGCCTATTGCATAATCCAGCAGATGGAATGGTAAGAGCAGCTAGAACAGGTATCTTTATGAGATGCCACATGTGGCTGCCTCCATGTAATTTTTGCAACCAACTATAAAGTGTCCTTCACAACGACTCCCTTTGAAGGAACCACCTTGGCTGGCTCCACAGTGAAAGAAAAGACACACAAGAGTGAGCAAGGTAGTAGGACTGAAGTTCGAGACTCCTCAGCACACCCTTAACATGAACCAAAAAGGCCTCGCCCACTGTGATTTCGTAAGTCTAGGCATCAGTATGACTCCTCTTCTGACAGAGGTAGCTGAGGCAAAGTAGGCCACTTCAGCAGATGCAGGTCCAGAAGATGTGGAGGCCTGTAAAACCAAGGTTTTCCCTGACAGGTGCCTATAGAATCCCTGAAGGTTTGCCAGACTGCTCCACTCTGGATGCAGTTAGGTGACGCATATTCCTCTACCCAATTTTTGTGGTTCACCGTCACATGAAACAAGTGGGTGAGAGTGATCATATACAGAGGTTCTTGAATACCATTTTTGGAAATTCACCCATCCCCTCATCCTCCATTGTTGGATGTCCCACCCAATCAGTCACAGGCCGCTATGCAAAAGGTTCATTCTCTTCTGCAAAAAGAGCCATCAAGGTGGTCCGACCAGATCGGGTCAGAATTTTACTCTCACTTATTTTTGTTTCAAAAGAAAACCAAGGACCTGTGGCCCATCTTCGACCTAAATTTCCTGAATGATTATATCGAAAAGACCTACTTTTGAATGGTCTCTGTGCAGTCAATTCTGACATGTCTCTAGAAAAACGAGTGGATCTGCTCTGTAGATGTCCACTATACTTATTTTCATGTAAAAATAGAGAAGGAATCCAGGTGATTTGTGCTTTTCTGAGTAGAGGCCAATAATTTCCAGTTCAAAGTCCTGCCTTTTGATCCCACCTCAGCTTCCAGGGTGTTCACCAAATGCATGGTGGTCACAGCTGCTCATATGTCTTCAGATATTTAAAATCTTCCCTTATATAGATGACTAACTCCTACTTGGCCCTTCCATGGAGTCACTTCTCTAAACAAGGGATTATCATCTCCTTCATCTTTATCTTTCCCTAGGTATTTTAGTAAATCTTGGGAATCGCTGTACCATAAGACAGAATTGGTTCCTTGAGGGTCTTCAGGGTGAAATCTGCTGGAATTAGTGTGTCCTCTGACAAAGTTGACCTTGAAGGTTTCATCAATTCTGATGGTGCGGTTTGCTCATTACCATATGAGAATCCTATAGTGGTTACACCAGTGACAGTGGTCTCAGAAGTAGAATTCCTTGTCTCAACTTATCGGGATAACTCAATCATGCAGAACGAACTTAAACTGATGACTTCAGTCTCCTTTGGTACCTGCAGGCAAGCCTTTCCAGATTTCTTTTCCAGTAACATCTGTAACTACAGACTCATTCTGTCTCGGGTAAGGGTGGCATTGCAGAGAGAAAATGGTCCAAGGTTTTTGTTCAGACTCTAAGTCTTGTCTTCACATAAATGTCCTGTAGATGAGGGCAGTCCTCTTTGTGTTGAGAGACTTACAGGACCCTGTTCATCTAGGAATGATAAACATACAGGCAGCAATATGACAGTAGTCTGGTACATAAGCAAGGGGGAACTAGAGTCTGTTCATATTTTTGAAAAGCCATGAGAATATGGTAATGGACAATAGCCTCTCAATGATTTCTGACTGCAACACACATCCCTGGAAGGTCCAACAATCTGGTGGACAGGCTAAGCAGGAACCGCCTTTTGCCTCAGTAGTGGCCCCTCAACATAGCGATTCCAGAGGAGATTTTCAGTTGCTGGGACAAAGCCTGCTGTGATCTGTTTGTAAACCCACAGAACACCAGTGCAGCAGTTATTTTGCCATTCTCCCTCATCAGGGAAAGAACTCCAGGGATGTTCTGTCTCATTGCTGGCCTCCTGGCTTAGTTTGTACATGTCTTCCTGTTCCACTCATGACTGGCTTTATACCAAAAGCCATTTGATACAAGGTCACAGTTGTCCTCATTGGTTGTGTTCCAGAGAGGTAGGGTTTTCCTCCTCAAACCTTACCTAAATTATCCCCTTTGGTTCCTCAATCCGCTGCCAGCTCTCCTCACTTACTATCCAGGGAACCTCCCCAGGACATTTCCAATCTGAAGCTAACCACTTGGTTTCTGCAGTTCCAATGATGGTTTGGACTACAGCCTTTCCTACTGATGTAGTCCACGTATTAACTTTCCAGAAAACTTCTGCAAATAGAATGTATTGCAGTAAATGGAAAAGATTTGCATATGGGTGGAGTCTCAGAATATAGAACCCTTTTTCAGCATCATTTGGAGATGTAATACTTTTTTATCTTCATTTTTTTCTTCTGAGTCTGTTTTCTCCAAAGTCAAGGTGCAGTTAACAGCCATTTCCTCCATCCACATTGGCTTTCAGAACTTTTCCTTAGCTTTGCATAGATTTTGTAAAGCCTTTCTAAAATGTAGCTTTCACTCCATGGAGTTTAAACTTGGTGTTGGAAGTGCTATCCAAGCCTCCATTTGAGCTAGCCACATCTGCAGAGATAAAGTTCTTATTGTACAAAACCATCCTCTTAGTGACTCTCACTTCAGCTAAGAGAATTACAGAACTGCACTTCTTATCCTCTGTTTCTCCTTACATTGTATTCCATAAGGATAGGGTTGCATTGAGGAGTAACCCCTCCTTTGTTCCTAAGGTGGCTTCTGAGACCAACATTTTGTAGTCCATACATCTTCCAATGCTTTTCCCAAACTACAAAAACAAAGATGAATGCATTTTGCATACAGGCAACTCCACAGAGCGTGTCTATATTAAAACACCAAAAAGACCAAATGTCGAATGGCTTAAAACTCGAAAATGTTGTTTATTGAAATTGCTTTTGTGGGGGGCTGTGCCCCCCACACCCCCCACTAATTATATATACCAACTCTGAGATCACACTACAGTGAGGCAGGGGCAAATTTTCCGATCTTCACTGTACCGCGATCTCACAAAAAACCACCAGTGAATGGCATTTTCAGGTTTTAAGCCGTTCGACATTTGGTCTTTTCGGTGTTCTAATATAGACCCCACAGAACAACCCCCTTTAGGAAGGATGAGTGACTTTGTCTCCTTCGCATAAAAAATGAGTAGGAAGGTATTTATTTATTTAACATTTGTTGACTGGGATAATCCGACTTAGACCGTGTTTATTTTCAGCAGAGGCCCCGGGAGAAAAGCTCCTCATCTATTCAAAATGTATTTGTCTAGATGGTTTTGTGAGTGTATTTCTTTCATCCACACATCTCAAAATAAAACATTACCCGGCAAGCCCGGAGCTCATTCCACTAGAGTTGTGGCAACCTCTACACTGCTCTTCAGGTCTTTATCCTTGGGGTAGCACTTACCAAGCTGTCACATGGTCTTCTGTTCACACTTTTGTCAAGTATTACAAGTTGGATGGTCTTTCCAGATACAGAGCTTTTCTTTGGCTTCCATTCTGAAAGGTGTCTCTTCTTGAGGTCACCCAGGAATCACATTGTTGCGGATTCATACCCATATGTCGGATAGGAAACACTAGTCGAATAGGGTGTGAACGTTATGTACTTACCATAATGATAAAGCCTTTCATCCCAGTCCATCCAATATGAAAACCCACCCTCCTCCCTCCTGCCTATCTGTAAAATCTGAATGATTTTCTTCATGGATCAAAGGAAGTACAAATGCACTTAGTGTTAGGCATTAAACTCCAACCGAGTTAGGCAGGTACGGGCATTATAGGATTGAAAAATGTGGAAGTGCTGGAGGCTGGAGTACTAAATGTGATGGATCAGATCCGAGCAAGAGCTAAGAAGACCCATACATCATATTGCATGGACTATGATGAAAGGATCTGTCTTAATGGTAGGTGCATAACTTTCATTCTGTGAGCTTAGTGTGAGAGATTGTGCTGAATGCTTTGGCTAAGTCAAGGTAGACAGCATGTACCCATTTTTCTCTCATCTGCTGTTTCATGACCTTCTAAAAGAAATCCATCAAGTTGAGTATGTATGTCCTGCCCTTGAAACCAACCTGGGTTGGATCCAGTGCCTGAAAGCTTCCTGTTTCATTGTTTATCATGTCTATGGTTACTATTTCCATATGAGACTAGTCAGCTTTATGGGTTATCATTTTCCTGGGTCTGTGGCTAACCTGTCCTTATGCAGAGGGATAAAAGTTGCAGTCTTCCATTCACCTAGCATGGAGTCTGTTTGGAGGCTACAACTGAATAACACTTTTAGTCATGTTTCATGTTAAGGAGATATCCTGGGATGTTATCAGGTCCCAATGATGCTGTATTTTTTTGTGTTAGAGAATGCTTTCAGGACCTGTTCCCTTGTGATAGGGTAGCCGTGGTTGGTGCTATGTCTTGAGAGCTGTCCTGGAGGGAAAGCATGTAAAACTGGAACTGAATTGCTTACTATAGGTGACTCTATTTGCAGTTAGTTTGGCATAGTATTGTGTAATGCCTTTGAGGTTTCAAACGTAGCTGAAGAGTGCCTTGTGTGATTGTCCTTGGCCTAGGTTCATAGGTATGTACTAGGCTAGTAACAACTAGAGACTTTTTAAGCCTAACCATGCATCCTAAATCTCTGTCAGGTTCTGGTACCCTTGTTAAGTGTAAGCAAGCGCTTAGGAAATTAAACATTTACAAGGAGGGGTCTGGGAGATGAACCATTTACATGCTGCCTATGTCCATTAGAGACATGGCTGCCAAACCAGGGATGAATTTCCTATTCCCCATCCATTTGACAAGTTACACTTGAATTGGGTTAGGGAGGAGCTCTGCTTCACATGGATGGGGAGCCTGTTCCAGAGAAGGGGGTAGTCTTTAAGATGCATGACTGTCTGTCCACCTGGTCCTTTAATATCACAGGCAAGGTTTAAGTCTTTAGAATCTGTAATTCTGGGGCTTTTTGTTTTGTGGATATATAGAAGGTCCATTAGGGTGGGGTCTATCAATCCCTTGTATACCAAGCATAGCTCTCCCCTCAGCAGCCTGTAGGAGACAGAATACAGAGATAAGGTTTTGAGGCAGTCTGCATAGGACTTGTTACTTGTGCCCTGTGAGGAGCCTCAGTGGACATTCCAATTGTTGGATGTGCCTGGTTAGGTACATACCAAAGAGGGCATTGTACTCAATGATAAGTCAGAATGATGAATACAGTGGAAGAATGAATTCCTTGGACCTAGATTCCATACCTTTGTTTATAAATTGCACAACATAGTATGATTTCCTCATTACTGCAGACATGTGATGGTCAAAGGTTAGATTGCTGTCTGTGTTTCCCCAAATTCCTGACTACTGGGTCGACTCCTAGTAAGTGTTGTCAATATGATAGTTACCAGGGGTGGATGACTTCCTGAAGGGTACTGTTATGCATTTCTTGGCATTTAGCTTTAGTCCATGGCTGTGACATAAGTGTTGTCTGTGTCAGCCCTTCCTGGAGAGCATTTGTGTCAGTGGGTGATTCTATGACTCCTCATAATTTGCAATCATCTGCAAATTTAGTCAGCCAGAGGCCCTTGACATTGGCCTTGACTTCAGAGAAGTAAATGCTAAAAAGGAACAGTCCCAGGACCAATTCCTGAGTGACTCTACTTGTAACTAGCCTCGTTGTAGAAGTGGATACCCCAACTGTAACTTCTTGTGTCCTATTTGTGAGCCAGCCCGTTATCCACCAGGTGGCATAACAGTTTATACCTAGCCTCTTGAGTTTATCAACAATGCCTAAGTGGTGTATTATGTCAAATGAGTTGGCTATGTTAAGGTAGACAGAGTGAACCCTTTTGCCCTCATCCATTGCTTTGTTGACCTTCTTAAAGAAGTCCACCAGGTTGAGTAGGCATGACCCGCCTTGAGAAAACCAAATTGCTTTGATTCCAGTGTTTCAAGGTTTCCTATGTCATTATTGATCATTTCCATGGTAATTCTTTCCATGGGTTTGCATATCAGACTAGTGAGACTTATGGCTCTGTAGTTTCCAGGGTCTGTAGACAGCCCACCTTTGTGCAGAGGGATAACTGCTACTGTTCATTCATGAGCCCAAAGCCTGTTTGGAGGCCACAATTAAATAGTTGCAGTGGCCCTGATGGGTCATGTTTTATGCTATTTAAAAGCCATCCTGGTATATTGTCTGAGCCCATCGATACAGTGTTCTTGGTCTTGAAGAGAATATTGACCTTTTCCCTAATGACAGTAGGGGGAGTTGTATTTGATGGTATTTCCTGAGAAGAGGTTGAGTGGGAGAGGGGTAAAGTTAGAGCTAAATTTGTCTGCCAGTAGGTTTGCTGCATATTCCGGCTCAGTGTAGGTGGTTCCATTAAACATGAGCTCTGCACAGTGTTCTCAGGGTTTATGAGGACTTGAAATTTTGCCAGGTTATCAGTTAATAGTAGGAAGTGAACTTTAAGGTAGTTCCTGAACATTCCAGGTTTAGCTGGGTTTCCAGGTTTTATTTTTTACTTTGACAGGGACCATATTTTAGTCTGACCTTACCAGAAAAGACATTACACTGGGGGTGTGCAGCACACTCCCATGTTAGTAAGGACCAGATCTAGTATGTTTGTACCCCTGTTTGGCATATTGATAATCTGGTCCAGGAGTTTGTTTACAAAATCTAGAAGTCTCTGTGCTTGTACATTTGGTGTCGTACGTGATTGTAATTAAACTCGCCCATGAAAATAGTATTTGGTTGGATTCGGAGTGTTTCCAGTAAGCTTAAATACACATTATGGGTTTCCTGGTCATAGAGGGGGACCTATTACTTGCAAGGAAGTGCTGTAGGATTTTGCCTATGGTGATTTGAACATGGAGAAGCTCAAGTGAGGTGTCCTGTTTGACCAGCCTTGCGGTGTATTTATTTTTGATGTAAATCAAGACACTTCCACCTTTAGTCCCTGTCTGTGTAGTTGCTGGTCTAAATGTGTGGAAGGCATTATAGCCTTGAACTGCCAGTGTGCTCTCCGTGGCTTTAAACCATATCTGTGACTGCACAGACATCAGCACTGGGGTGCTACTTTTACCTCAAGACATTTGACTTTCTAACTAACTAGGGTGAATTCAAAAAAGTACCAAGGTTACCTGGTGTCCCAGGTTTTATTTTTATTTTGAAGGAGATAGCATTATCATAAACAACTTCTCTTCTGGTTGATAAAAGTATGTCTGGCCTGTATATAAAACTAAAGGGACTGAAACATTTTCACTTCTTGTATCTTGCTCTTTATATCCATAATCAAAAGCTTCAGCTTACTTTATTTTTTGTATTTTTATTTGTTTAGTCTCTTCCCACATATCCTTATCTGCCATAAGATAATCATTTTGTAGTCCACATATGTAAATACTTCCATCTCTTATCATGTCTCCATAAATTGCAGGTAATGCTGAACCAGTTCACGTGTTTTACGTAGTTTCCCACTATAGTCTTTGTTTTATCTTCATTAATTTTACATCCCAAAAATACTTTAAACAGTCAAAACTTTCCCCAACACCAAAATGTCCTTTTCTGGATTTATCAAGTACAGAATAATGTCATCAGCAAATGTAGCTAACTTTTTGTTGAGTACAATGCCAGTTATATCTTTGAATTTGTGAGTCCCTTATTTTCTGTTCTAGTGGCTCTAAGTGTAAAGCAGATTTGGGGGGGGGGGGCACACATGTCTGCCTGGTTCCTCTGTTCAGTCACAGCTTGTTAGAGAAGAAACTGTAATAAATTGTACCAAATCAACCAAAAAAGATATAAAAAAGTCTTGGACGCCACGTAGGTTAAAAAATCTTTATAATGTTCACAAAACAAAGAGGATGATAACTAGCCTTCATCAGATAAAAGCACTGGTACAAATTACAACTTTTATACACCAATTCAAATCAAGTTAATTACACTCAATCGACTTTTAAAGAAACATGTATATAACCCTAATACTGCCCTAAATAAATACGACTTGTATTGCTAATAAAACTTAATCATGTTTTTCTTATTTTTCTTGTAAACATTTCTTACACAATAAAATATCTTATGAAATAGCCAGAAGAATTTATATTTGATATTATAATCAATTAATCAATTTTATGTATAAAAATATGTATATGTTATATATATATATATAAATATATGAATGTATGAATGTATAAATGTTTTAATCATAAATTTATGTACAAATATGTTTATATGTGTTTGTTTGGTTTAAACATTTTCTGCTTTTTTATACAATACAGGTTTTATACTAATATAGTCGTTTAAGCCAGGTGGGGTGTTTAAGGACCGTATTTATGAACACTTATATGACATCAGGACTCACAAAGAAACTAGTGCTTTGTACAAACATAGTGTAACCTGCCCTTTTACATTTATAAGATTTAAATTTGGCATTATTGTTCTAGTTCAAAGGGACTTTTCTAAGGGAGGGGGTGATATAAAAAATGTTTTGCTACACAAGGAACTGTTATGGCAGCTTAGGTGTAAATCAAACACCCCACCTGGCTTGATTGAATGTAATTAACTTGATTGGAATTGGTGTATAAAAGTTGTAATTTGTACCAGTGCTTTTATCTGATGAAGTGTAGTCATTAGACGAAAGCACTCATCCTCTGTGTTTTGTGAACATTATAAAGATTTTTTAACCTACAAAAAAAAAAAAAAAAACTTTTTTTAGGACTTTCAGGACTTTTTTATATCTTTTTTGGTTGTTAGAGAAGAATCCTCCCACCTTAATTCTTGCTTATGACCGACCCTTTGTATATCTTTCTAATTAACCTTGCTGTTCTATCAGGGAATGCAAACGATACCATTGCCCAACTTATGAGGTCCCATCTGACTCTATTGAATACTCTCACTGTATGTCAAGACCCAACAAAAAGTAGTTGTGTTTTCTTAATTCTGCTTCCCTCTGAATCATTGTTCTAGTAATGTTGTCAAATGTTTGCCTCCCCTCCAGAAAACCACATTAATCCATATCTTAACAATTTATTTCAACGCATTTGCCATTCTCTTAGGCAATATAGACATAAATACTTTATAGTCATGGTTTAAAATTGAAGCAGGTCTGTATGAAGCTAGGTGTGAAAGGACTTTTATCATCTTTGAGTAATTCAGCCACTACAGATTTTATGTTGGTACTGTTAAACAAAGCCTTCCAGATCTTTATTGCTTCCTTCCCTCCCAGCTTCCAAACTTCTACAAGAATACTGCATATTCCTGGAGTCCTCCCTGTTGATTGATTTATACATCACTTTTTTATCTCCTCTCTTCATATCTGAACCATTAATTGTAGAGCTTCATCTTTCTTCTAACTTTGAAATAATGGTCTTCCATGAATATTTCCATTTGTGCCTTTTCTTGGTTTCCACATCTTTCTTCTTTATATAAATGTTCATGCACTTTACAGAGTTTCTCTTAATACCTTATTTTTTCTTGCCATAGGCTTACTAATTCTGACGACAGTCCTATCCGTCTGTTGCCAGTCATTTGCTAAAGGTTTTTGTTCTCTGGAGGTATACAAAATGCTTAACAACAACCTTTCTAAACTCATGCATATTATCCAAATATTCTCTTATTTTCCCTTTAGCAGTTTGCATTTGCTCCTCTTGTTCTGTGAGATTCACCTTATTCTGCAATACTTTAACCTTTATCAGTCCCGCCAAAATTCCTATGACCTTTTCTCATATCTCATTCTTTATTTGTAGCGTATTTTTAAAGTCCATTTCTTATTTTACCCCACTTGTATATCAGAGTGTATGTGCTGTATCTTTAAGAAGCATATGAAGGACTGAACTTGCACATATAAATACGGGGCACGTGCTATTCCCAGTGCCATTTTGAGTGTTCAGCCAGAGAGTGAGCATGTATGATTGCAGTAGTTAGTTTTTATATAAGTTACTTAAGTTAAACTCTGTGAACTTCTATTGTGATGTGTTTGTATATAATAAAGCTGCTTGAACAGAACCCATGAAGACTCTTCTATTGTGTCCAAAGTAGGAGAGCAACATGGTGTCAGAACTGGGATTCCAGAAAATGATATTCAGAGCCATGAGGTGCAGAGGTGACAGTGAAGGTAAACTAAGAGAAACCAGCACAAAAAAAGAGCCAGAAAAGAATCAAAGGTAATGAGAATTCGCACAAACTGCTTATTTTATGAAAAAAAGCTAAAACAGAGCATTGCAATGGCACAAAAGGTTTATTAACTAAGCAAAATGTTTAAGATTAAGATATTTGATGAAACAATTATCAGAAAAATAAAACAAGTGTGTTTAAAGCAAAATAAGTCTGTTTGAAGCAAAACGGGCATGTTTAGAGTAAAACAATCACAAGAAAAGTACAATGTGCATGAAAAGAGATTAAATGATCAAAACTAATATAATAAGGGCAAAAAAGGCACATTAAGTGTAAATAAAGCAAGGTGACTGCATGTGTTTTGGCATAACTGTGACCTCGTATTGTATCAAGGGCATAACTAGAGTTATTTGAAGTATCTCAAAGTGTGTAAAAAGTCCTTACAGTGTGTGCTTATTACTGTGCATGTATTCCGAAGAATTTGTGTGCAAAGTGCAACTATTTCGTGAAGTACAGTCAAAGTATAGCCAAAAGTTTCTTGTGCTGAGTATGTCTTTTCGCAAAGTGCCGCCATTACAGTGTGTTTCTTGCAGTGTAAGGAATTGCCTAGTAAGGTACCGCCATTTTGGGGAAATTTCAGTGTGCTTTGAACAGTTTACTTGCAAAGTGCAATTACTTCAAAATGTTACTGACTCTGAGCTGCTTCTTGCCCAGTTCATTCGCATTGTGCAGTTACTTGAAGTGTTTCTTAAACTGATGAGGTGATTTGTTGCAGTACAGTAATTTCAAGAGTATTACAGCGCCCGAGAGACTTATTTCGCAAAGTTCAGTTATACAGAGGCTTGTTGTGCTATTGGGCATATTTACAAATACTGGCATAAATTTCTGGCATTTATGTACATGTTCGTGCTTATTTGCAAAACCCTTCACTGGTATGTGTTAATATGGCAGATGGATTTCGAAAGCCCTTACCACTTGTATTTGATCAGAATATTGCAGAGAAATGGAGAATATTTGAAGAAGAGTACAATATTTTTATGCAAACAGCTTATTCAGATAAAGATGCACGCACCAGGGCATTATTTTTGCTAAACTTAGCTGGGTCAGAGGCCATTGAAGGGGAGTGTTCATTTGTGTATGTGCCAGCAGTATATGAGGAAGAAGGTGAAAGTTGTCATATTGTTGTACAGGCTGAATTAAGGGAAGACCCCGAGTGTCTGAAGCGCAAGTTCAGAGAAATGTGTAACCCCCAGACAAATATTACATTAGAGAGGCATTTGTTTTACATAGGAGGTCAGAAACCAGGGGAAACTTTTGCAGCTTATATAACTGACCTGAGAATTAAAGCTAAAATGTGTCTGTTTGGTGACTTAAAAGAGGAGTTCATAAAAGACAGGCTCATGTGTGGTATTAATAGTGCTGATGTGAGAAAAAATTTGCTTTGTGATAGTGATTTAATGTTGAGTAAAGCCATAGAGACTTGTCAATTCCTTGAAGTTACAGAAAAACACACGTGTGTGTATGCAAGTGACAAGAGCATGGTTTCAGTAGGCTCCCGAGCAAATGAGGATAACATGCAACATGTGGCAAGCAGATGTAGGCCTAAGCACATGGCAGCCACAATCCCTGCTGGTTCACCAGGGAAACCGTGTAGATTTCCAGCAAATTCTAAGACCAGTTCAGTTAAAGGAGCATGCTCAGTACAATACAAACGTGAGTTAGCAAAACCCAAGTCCAGCTTTATTGTTAACTGTCTCAATTGTGCCAATAATAAGTCTAAAATAGAGAAATGCTTACCATTTGGTCAGCAATGTCACAAGTGTAAAAAATGGAACATTTTCAAAAGTTTTGCAAATCAAGCAAACCCCACACAGTTGTAAAGAAGGGTCACACAAAAAAGCAAATTGATCAAGCAGAGTTGCAGCAACCCACTTTTTATGTAGATGGTGTATTAGTAATTGGTGAAAGAGTTGATGCAGTGAATTTCTTGGCAGTGAGTGAAGTGCTTTGTACAGTCCGTTTCAATAGTAAATCCACAGAGCTTAAAGTAGACACTGGTTCGAAGTGTAATGTTATATCAGTGGACACATTTGCTTAAGTGAGAACTAATGAACAACTCAATGTGGCCACTAATGCGAAACTTGTTGCTTATGGAGGTGAAGAAATTCAAACCGAAGGCTGAGTGATACTTGTTATTTGGCTAAGAACTGTTACAGCTTGTTATTCTATGTAGTCTAAAAACCAGTACAGTCATTATTGGGTCTCAGACAGTTTGAGAATGAGTCTGCTTTCTTTTACCAAAGAAGTTCATCACATAAGTGCATATCCTACTTCCAATTTTTCTGAAGCCATTTTCTCAAGAGTACGCTGATGTTTTCGATGACAGGTTGGGCAAACTTCCAGTTGTGTATTCCATGAAATTAGACCCAGAGGTTACTGCAGTAGTCAGACCAGCAAGAAGAGTTTCGATAGCTATGCAGTTTAAAGTTAAGGCTCCGCTGAATAAAATGGTGCAACAAGGTGTAATTTGTCCAGTTACAGAACCAACAGAATGGGTGTCGTCTATGGTAGCAGCTCACAAAAAAGACTCAGATGAAATCAGAATATGTACTGACTCAAGAGATTTGAACAAATCATTGAAGAGGCTGCATCATCCAGTGCATACAATCAAAGAGGTCGCAGCTCTAATACCGAATGCCACTGTTTTTTTCTGTCTTGGATGCAAAAAGTTCATTTTTGGCAAGTGATGCTTGATCGCAAATTCTCATTACTAACCACTTTTGGTACCCCATTTGGCAGATACAGACTCCTAAGGATGCTGTTTGGAATAAATTCTGCAAGTGAAGTCTTCCAGCGTGCAATGGAGCAAACTTTTTCAGGTTATCCTTATGCCATAATAGTAGATGTTATTGGTTGGCCGCAGTACTGAAGCAGAGCATGACAGAAACCTAAAGAGAGTTCTATACAGAACCACACAAATAATAAATAAATTGGTGGCTTTTTACAGAGACTTTTATTTAATTTCGACTATTTGGATTATTATCTGGCTGACAGACTTGCTGCATTGTAGTTTGGTTCGTTTCTAGGATTCCTTTTGGGAGCTTCCAGGCCGTCTGTCTCTTTTTGTGTGGTTCAGAAGTTTGAGTTTTCATTTTCCTAGAGTTCTATACAGAGCATGTGACATAAACTTGAAGTTTAATCCTCTGAAGTGCAAATTCAGACTACCTGAACTTACATATGTAGGTCATTTATTTACCAATACTGGCTTGAGACCAGACCCGACCAAGCAAGCAGCTATTCTTGAGATGTCAGCAACAGATAATATTCAAGCTCTACAGTGTTCTTAGGCATGGTCAGTTATTTAGGCAAATTTCTGCCAGACTTCAGTGAGTTGACAGCACCTTTAAGAGAGATGACGCACAGAAATGTTACATGGTCATGGTTAGAACAGCATCAGAAGGCATTTCAAGACCTTCAGCAGAAAATTGCCACCCCAACTACATTAAGATACTATGATGTAAATAAACCAGTCACTCTTTCCTGTGATGCTTCAAAATTTGGTCTTGGTGCAGTTATTCTTCAAGAGAGCAAACCAGTAGCCAATGCATCTAGAACATTTACCCAAACTGAAATGCAGTATGCTCAAAGTGAGAGAGAACTTTTGGCAATAGTATTTGCATGTTCAAAGTTTCATAAATGGTTGAGGTATTCAGATTAAAACTGACCACCAATCTCTAGTTACTATTCTAAAGAAGCCTATGCATTCAGCTCCAGCGAGACTCCAAAGAATGATGCTCAAATTGCAAAAGTATAACTTCAAAATGGTCTATATGAATATACTTTATCTGGCTGATACCTTCTTCAGATCACCTAGAAATATGACAGAACAGCTTGACACAGAGAATATTGACTTTGACATGATGGTGGTGCATAATTTCTCTGCCACTAGACTTGATGAG
Source organism: Protopterus annectens (assembly GCF_019279795.1). Taxonomy (NCBI): domain Eukaryota; kingdom Metazoa; phylum Chordata; order Ceratodontiformes; family Protopteridae; genus Protopterus; species Protopterus annectens. Next base: position 1,202,194,948 of record NC_056745.1, read on the forward strand.
CTGACATCATACAAAGACTGATCCAGTTTTGCAAAAGCTCAATAGCCAGGGAATTGTTATGGCTAGGCTTGTATAGGCCCTAGGGCTGATAGCCTAGTACCAAGCTATGAACTACATTAATGTTGGATGGCTGTCAAAGCAATCTAGTGTAGCACCTGAAGTGCAGACCTATTTTCCTGAGAGATGAAATGTTGATGGAAGATGGCATTATTTTCAAAGGTCCTAAAATTGTTGTTCCTGCTTCTTTACAACAAGAATGCATCCAGAATTTGCATCGTGGTCATCCAGGTTCCGCATCCACTTAGAACAGCAAGAGAACTAGTATTTTGGCTTTCATTACTGAAAGACATTGACAAAGTACTTTCTTCTTCAGTATGCAGTAGTACTAGACTGCATTTGCAGAGAGAATCACTTCAGTTAAGTCAAGTTCCTCAACTACCTTGGTCAAAAGTAACCTCTGATATCTTCAAGTGGGACAATCAACACTACTTAGTATTGGTAGACTCTTATTTGAATTGGTTTGAGATTGACTTACTACCTAATCTAACATCCACTACTGTTATTACTAAGTTGAAACGTAATTTTTCAGTCCATGGTAGTCCACATAGTTATTTCTGACAATGGTACTCCATTTACTAGTAAGTTGTTTCAGAAATTTACAAGAGAATGGGACTTTGTACATGTTATTAGTCTTGAATATCCACAGTCAAATGGGCTAGCAGAAAGTGCAGTGCAGAGTACAAAGCAATTACTTGAAAGGTCAAAGTGTGACAATACCAATGTCTTTTTGAATTTACTTAATCTCAGAAACATAGCCCGTGACGATACACTTGGCTCACCTGCTCAGAAACTTCTATCTAGGCAAATCAGGTCAATGCTTCCTGTTAGTTCTAGTTTATTGAGGGCTAAAGCTAAGAACAGCAGAACCATCAAGGCACAATTATTCAAGATGCGTTCTATCCAGAAGTCCAGTTGTTATAAATTGAGCAGATTTCTTCATCCGTTGAGGGAAGGAGAGATGGTGAGAATACAAATGGCAAAAGGTTTCGACCAGATTGGTCAAGTTACAGGTAAATGTACCGAGCCAAGATCCTACCTTGTAGAATCTGAGGGTGTGGAGCTCAGGAAAAATCGCAGACATCTTCTTCCTGTACCAGAATCATCATTGCAGCATTGTTCGTGTGATATAGACTCTAGATCTCAGAGCGAACCAAACATTGTTCCCATCCCAGAGTGTGTTTCAACCTGTGCTTCCTTTCCTGAGGATGTTTCAACTACTCTCAAGGTTGAACATTCTGTAGAGACAGCTCTAGTTGCTAAACCTAATTCCCACTTTTATGTCACACGATATGGTTGAATTTCCAGGCCCAGTGTGAAATGCACAGGAACATGGGCATAACTGTATATATGTACCTAGTCTTGTATAATTGCATGACAAAGAACTGCTTGTATTATCTGCATGCCAAATAGATTCATAACGTTGCATGATCTATTTCTCAAAGAGGGAGGATGTAGATCAGAGTGTATGTGCTGTATCTTTAAGAAGCATATCAAGGACTGAACATGCACATATAAATACTGGGCACATGCTATTATTCCCAGTGCCATTTTGAGAGTGAGCAATTATAGTTGCAGTAGTTAGTTTGTATGTAAGTTACTTAAGTTAAAAGTCGGTCAAAATCTATCATGATGTGTTTGTATGTAATAAAGCTGCTTGAACAGAACCCACGACGACTCTTCTATTGTGTCCAAAGTAGGAGAGCGACTCCATCTCTTCTGAAAAAGTGTTTATTTTCCCCTAATAACTCTTGAAAAAATTCCACTACCCATTTCTTAAGTTCCTATGTTTTAACAGGTAAGTAAGAAAGTCTCATTTTTACTTCAGTAACCTGCATGTTTATTATCCTATTATGCCTTCTTCCTTCCCTATATATACTTACTCTTTTACCTCAAATCATTTCAAGTCTTCCTCAAAAATATCATACTGTGCTTTCTAATATGTATGCTAGTCTAGTTTGTATAATACCATATACTCCTTGATGTACAAATTTTGTTAAAATTGCTAAGGTGTCATCTCTTTCGGTTATTTATATTTGAAATGTGTACTTTCATTGTTGACCTGTACTCTGTAATTTTCTTGTGGTATAATGTTTGTTTGTGTTTCATATTGTTGGAGCTTTTCTCCCCGGGCCTCCACTGAAAATGGGCCTGTGTCTAGTCGGACTTTCCCAGTAAACAAATGTTAAATAAATAAAATGTTTATCTTGGTGCATGTTTAATGGTGCATGATCATAGTTATTGGATTTTTGTCAAAGTTTTCTTTTAAATACACATGCTCTTGTGAACTATAATTTCTGTCCAATCTAGCCCAGTTATTGTACCTTGAGAATATGTAAATTCTGAGTTCCAGCTACTGAATTCATGTCTTCCATACCAAACAGTCTTATATTTCTTCAGAAATCTACCCTCTTTTGTTTTATTTCCTTTCCTGACCCCCCCCCCCCCGATATATCTTCACTTTTGCAAACCAAGCTCCAGATCCCAACCGAAAAATATTCCCTGATGAAAATTTTTTTAATTTCAACAGCAGTAGTTTTAGGTGGAATATAAATAGACATCAGATGTAATCATCCTTCCTTGCCCAGTAACCCTTACATCTGCAAGTCTGCCATAATTGTCTTATTTCCTCTTCTATCATATTCTGCAGCACTTTAGTTTCAGAATTCTTAATTGTCAAGCTCAAATGTTAAATTTTATGCTTGCTTCTTTTGAGCACAGGTAACATTATGGCTTCTTTTTCCCTTTTCTGAGAGAAAATTTTTGTGTAATCATACTGATTCTGTGTCTCAGTTGACTGAACACTCCTTGAAGTGTGCTTATGATTCAGCTGATGCCACTTCAGAGCTGCTTGCTCTTGGAGCTTTTATTAGAAGGTTTGCTTTGTTGCTTACACAATGCCTTCCTGAAATGGTTAAGGCTGAAATTTTAAGATCTTTCAGTAGAGTGGTTGTGTTTGGACCATCTGCTGCAGAGGTATTTAAAAGTACAGTGAGAGAGTGAAGCTGATTCTGGGAATATTACGGATTTTTTAACCTTCGTTCTCTAAATTTGTCAAAGGTTTTACAGCTACCTTTGCACCATTTTATAAAAAGCAAAATAAGCAGACACAACAAGCTGCTGGCAAACAGACTTTCAAAAAGCAATGCCAAAAAGAAAGGAGGAGCTCCTGAACAGTCCAACAAGTCTGAATGACTGACTACAGAATGCCATCCCCTACACACACACACACACACACACACACACACACACACACACACACACACACACACACACACACACACGCATTTCCCACCCTGGCAAGCCTTTAATTTTTCCCTAAAATCTAGTTCCCATTTCTGTCGTCGAAACAGTTCTGAGAGTGATTCATTAAAAATATAGATGACAGTGAAAATGTCATCGTCCTTTTCAGGGGATTCCTCCTCATCTGCCAGATCAAGCCCCCACCCCACCCCGCCCCGACTGTCATTCAGCATCTGCTGACTTAGGGAGTGATAGAAACTTGCCCTTCTTGAAAAGAAAGTTTTTTTTTATTCAATAATGTTTCTGGTGCCAAAGAAAGAAGCTTCATGGATATAAATTTTAGATCTTTCTTTCTAAACCAGTTTGTGAAAGTTCCAAAGTTTAGAATATTGTCACTTCACTACTGTTACCTCTCATTCCACCTTTAAGTGTTTTAGTGCCCGTAGATTTAAAGCATGCTTATCATCACATTCCTATAGCACTAGATTTCAAATATTTGTTAAAGCTTTCTGTATCTGTATGACATTTTCAGTTCTTTGGGTGATACACTACTCCAGGAGTATTCACAAAGTGTCTAGCTACAGTGATAGCCTACTTGCAGACTGCAAAGTGTTCACATTGTTCTGTTTTTAAATGACTTATTTTTGCACAGTCTTTTTCGAACTCTCATACTGGGGTTTCCAGAGAACATCCAAAATTCTTGTTTGAATCCATTCCACAGTATTGTTTTTCTAAGGTGTCTCGTAGATTCCTCAGTTCAAAGAGCTTTAGTTTCACAGGAAAATGTAACTCTATATTGTAGATCTACTCCTGAGTATTTCCAGTCAGACCAAGACCTCATCACGGTAATTTCTCAGGATACTACATTCCATGGTATCCATGATTCCTTCAGCCAGACTCCACATAAGGAAAATTCAGTGCTAGTATGGTCCCAGCGTCAACATCCCTTGATATTCCATATTCCAGTTTTGGGATTTGTGAGAAGGGAGATTATTGGATAGAGTAGCCAGTTTTATCTATCTATAAGGACACATGCCTCAGACTTTGCTTGTAGAGCAGTGTCTATGGGTGTAAAAGTGCAGGGTCTTTGGAGCAGAAAAGGCAGACCAAAATAAATGTAAAAGAGATGTTTGTTCTCATAAATGCTGTCAGCACATACTGAGTCATTACAATTGTTTACGTACATCACTCTGGTGTGGTTTATAAACTGGGGAATCAAATTTTACCCTATGTTGTAGGTGTGTGTGCCTGTATTATGCATGAAAGCAAGGCTGTTACCAGTAAAAATATAAGAAGGGAAGGGGGTACCCATAAGCGTGGACAAATGCAACCAGTGTTTTGCAGTTATGGAAGACACCACCCTTATTCTGGAAGACATTAACCAAACTGTAGTAAGGTTTAAGAAAGGGAACTGTCATATACAACATGTGATTTATTTAGCCAAATGTACCAAATGCCCAAGTTTCTATGTGGGCAAAACAGATGCTTAAGAAATAGAATTTACAATCATTATTATACTATTAGAAAAAAAGATATTACTAATGCATTATACAGTCATCTTGTCAAAAGTCCTAGTTGCAATATGTTTAAATTCACTATTTTAGAATATATAATGGCTAATCCCAGGGGTGGTAACACCAGTAAGAAATTGGGCGAAAGAGAAACTAGGTGGCAAATTTTATTAAATGCAACTGTACACCCAGGGACACAGTATATCTATAAAGCCAATCTTAGAATTTAAAGCATAAATTGAACATATACCCTGTGTAGTAGATTATATAAATGAGTATAAATTATTAATTGAACAGTGTTTTATAATATTACACATTTTATGTTTGTAAATTTTTATATATATTTATATGTGATTTTATAAAGTGTAGGTACAGAATTTATTTAATATTCGAGAGACTTTTAATATAATGCACTGAGCAATTTAAGTAATTAGTATATTTAATTGATGTATTAACTAACAAGTCTGATTGGTTTGACATTTGTATATAACTCAGCATATATCTAATGACTGTGTTCTGATGAAGTCTATAGTATTAGATGAAAGCGCTTAATGAGAGTATTACAAATAAAGTAGAGTTGTTTCTGGATTTACATTTGGAGTTTTCTTTGGGACCTAGACACCTAGGACAGCGAATAGAAGTGCTGTGTGTATTTTATTTAGTTGACTTTCGCTGATTGCAGTTATTATGCATGATAGCTTGGGATATTGCTTTTCAGCACAATCTCACTCTGCAAGCATCCTACATTGAATTAGAGCAAAATTTTGTTGCAGACCAGCTGAGCAGGACCAGGACAAACCCTTTCAGATGGAAACTAAATCATGAGGTCTTCCAGGAATTGATCCAACTGTGGGAAACACCTCATATAGGTCTTTTTGCCTACAGTCACAACACTCAGTTGGCAAAATTCTGCTCCAAGACGCTATGCAAGAAGGTCTGGAAAACGGATGCCTCTTCTTTTCATGGTACAGAAATGTTCCTGTATGCCTTTCCACTCTTCACTAATATCCAGGGTCACTCTGAAGATTCAGAAGGATTCTCCAAAGATCACTGAGGTAACTCCTTTCTGGCCTAGGCAGCAGTGGTTCTCCCTTCTATTGGAAATGGCCAGGGGCAGTTACCACAAGCTTCCTTACAGACTGGATATACTCACACAGGATGGGGGGGTGTTTGATGTATCCTGACTCAAAACAGCTACAACTCCCTGCCTGATGATACAGTCTTAATAACTTTTAGGCACCTATTTTCTGAGGGTGTGCAGCGGGTATTAAAGGAATTAAAAAAAAAAAAAAAACAGCAACTAGGAAATCATATATTAGTTAATGGAAAAGATTTCTTAATTGATGCAAGAAAAGAGCAAGCAGCCTTTAAGGGACAGTGTCTCTGTCATTCTACATCTTTCTTGTGAGTTACTGTCCTCTGGCCTGTCTTACTCCTCCATCAAAGAACATTTTTGGCCATTTCAGAATTCTGCCCATGGGTTCCCTCTTCAATGCAATCTCATATGAAAATGTTTTTTGAAAGGAATGCTGCATACCAAGACTCATAGGAAACAGGTGGCACCTCCTTGGGGTCTTAATTTTATCTTGGAAAAATTAACTGTTTCGACATTCATCCCTTACATTCTCACCAGATTCTTAATATGGAAAACAATGCTACTGATTGCACTGATTCCTGCAAGAAGAGTATCCGAGTTGCATGTTCTTATGGTGGGTCAGCCTCTTATTTTTTACATCATTTCATTAAGAACTAAGCCTTCATTTATGCTTATTTGGATCAGAGTTCACTTTGAGTCTAACTATCCATATCCTGTCATTTCTAGAACATAAAATTAGGACGAAAGTATAATTCATACCTTAGATTTCCACAGACAACTCTGATATTTTCCTGACAGAACTAAATCTTTTAGGAACTTTGATCAGTTCTTTATTTCTTGTAAATGTTAGAGAAGGACAACTAGTATCAAAGCAGACCATTTCCAAATGGTTGTCTAGCCAAATATTCTAAATCTGATAGAGTTAGTAACTCTCCTTGGAGCCATGCAAACTTTACTTCATGCTTCTATTCCCTGTCCTCCTAGCATCTAACTATCATTTTTTCCTAATCTTCTTCCCTTTCCATCAGTACTTTGTATAGTCTTATTTGTCTATCCCACCTTGCATACTCTGTCCTAGATTCTATCAAAATTTACATCACTCCTGACAATTCCATCTTTCTTCTTTTCATCTCATCATACCTTTTTAGAATCTTAAGTGGGCTTTTGTAAGAAGGAAAGGAGGGATGGGGGATGCAGTGTAGAGGGTATCCTTCAATGTCTGGATCCTGTCCATCCTTTTTTATCTTATGCTGTTCTAATGTCTGTCTTTCCATTCCATTCCCGCCAGCACACACTCAGTTGTTCAGATTATGCACTTTTCTCTCTTTCTGCCAGTTGCAAACCAAAGACATGTCTAATTCAGACTTTGATTTTATGTGTTCCTATCAGCCTCAGCTCAAAACTCTACCATATCCTCTCCCTCCCCTTTAAGGCTCCATCTAGGGTCTTGTAAATTACCTCCAAAAATGTCTGTCTCTTTCTGCACCACGTTCTGCAACCATAAGTTTTTCTAATACTTGATGGGTTTACCCCTTCTTGCCAGAGCAGTATCAGTTTCCAATTTGCACTGTAGATATTTTCCTGCAAATAATATATGCATCTCAACTGCGTTGCTTTATAATATTCTTCCTGGTCGGGAACCACCACTCCTCCCCCCCTCTTTCTGGCATTACTATTTGTTCCTTCTCCATACTTAGCCTCTTGTCATCCCAGATAAATTGAATTATCTCTCTTCTCAACTGGCACTCAGATGCTATTTCTGGATGATTTTGTAAATGCCTATCCTATGTAAAATATTAGAGGAACCACAACAATTTTTAAACCGTGTATTTCCACATCTAGGTCCATTTTTACTTCATCCCATCTTTTCATCACCCCCTTATTTTTTCTCCCACTTCTTTCCACAGTTCATTCAGGGAACTGACCCCTTTCTTAGTAGCCCACATTCCTAAATATCTTATTTATTATGTCACCACAAATTAGGATATTCCTGCACTAAACTACAAGTTGGCAAATAATTCCCACATATAGCCATTGTTTTATTTTCATTTGTCTTATACCCATTTATTCCCATAAATTGTTTTTAGATAATTGTGATATATCCTTATTGGGATTAGTTAAATATAAAATTGCATCATCTGCAAACACCACTAGCTTATGTCGTTCCTCACCCATCTGCTACCCATCCCCTAGTATTGTACTGTTTATGTACCAGAGGTGCTAGAGTATGACTAGCTGAGGGGACAGCAGGTATCCCTGACTTATACCCCCTAACCATTCTGATGATAACCTTACAGTTATTTTTATCCTTGTCTTAGAATTCTTGTAAATTTCCTCTACTAGTGTAATAATGTCCTTTGAAAGTCCCACTTTATCCATTACTTCCCACATATACATCCAGTGCAGTCTGTCAAGTGTCTTCTCTGCATCCAGTCCCATTAACACCTTGGCCTTCCTTTTTTCATGTGGTTTGTTTTATATCATGTTTATCCTCAGTATGCTGTCAAATGTTTGCCTACTCTTCACAAATTGACACTGATCCGTATTAACAATTTTAGGTAGCAGTTTGGCTACTCTGCTCACCATAATTGTTGCAAGCAGTTTAAAATCATGGTTAAGTACCACATTTAGATGGTACAATCCTGGGTTTGATGGAATCTTCCCATTTAATACCTTTGGAATTACAGTCATCTTCCATAACTCAGTGCTGACCTTCCTTTTGGTATTGTCCTAAACAATTTATACCATTCCTGTACTGTTCTGTCTTTGTCTTCTCTTCATATCTCAATGGACAGCCCATGCCATTTAGGTGATTTTTCCCCTGCCTGTGCCTTCATCTGATGTCCTTCCTTGGATCACTGTTTCAGTATTCCAAAGTGGTTATCTTACCAAGTAATCCAGACATTTGACTGGGGTACCAAAGCTCAAACCTTCCATAGACCCATACATCAGACAAATGACTGAAGCCCATGGATGTAAGGGGACATAAGCAAAGGTTTAAGCTTGAAATCCTCACATTATCTTGCCTCCAATCTGAAAGCAGATCTCGCACCCATTGGTCTGTTTTACAAGTGGCCGTTGGTATCATTCATGCCTTTGCTTGCGCAGATAAGTTCCACATTAGGGAATCTTCCTTGTTTTTCTGTGCTTTATTGTGATTTAAAGTATTAGATGTTAGCTAAGAGGGAGAAGTGAGATTGTGGTAGGCAGATTCTTTATAATGATCTCCACTCCCAGTGTCCGTTTTAACTTGGAGCAGAACATGACTTTAAATAGTATAGTATTTGTCAGTAGTTTGTACTAAAAACCCTATGTACGCCATCTTTCCTCTCTTAATACCTACATAGAGACAAAGTGCCTTAATCACCTCACTCGGTCTAAAATGGCATATCTTTTGTCACTGAAAAAACTGCTCATTCTGAAAAAGAAATTAAAACCTGGAGCAATAGGCCTGAACGATCTCCTGCCCAACCAGACTCGGACATACCCATTTAGGCTTCACAGGACCTTACAGTATATTCAACAACTTCTCAGGCTCCTGCCACCATGGCCCTGACAGAGGATGGTATGGTTTCTGACTCTTGCACATCTGATACTGCCAACCTTACAAATGGAGAAGGGTGAACCTAGAATAATCTCAGAAGGCCATTAGTTCAGGAAGAGTTGTCTGATGCTTTGACAGAAATACTTCAGAGGTCAGATCTGCCACAGTTAAAGTGGAAATCACTCCTAAGAAGAAGCAGCAGCAGAAAGCATATTTCTCCTCCTCATACTTCTCAGGAAAAAGAATAGATATAATTCTCTCAAGGCCTATTTAAGGACATTTTGGATCTCAATAAGCCTTCATTTCTTTCCTCTGCTCCTCTTGCTCCTTCTACCCCTCAGAAGTGACAGCTTGAGTCTTCATCTGAGGAAGATGATACAGGTTCTAATTTGGGTGAATATTCTTTGGCCTTCTCAACCCAGATTCATTCTCTAAGCTAAATGGCTTCTGATGATGGGGATACTTTATCCTGATCCACCTCCAGAGGAAAACTGTTTTAGGGAAACCATTACTAAGATGATGCAGCATTTTGAGTGGAAGTCCAGACAAATATCTGATGTATTGAAAAGGTATTACAATTTACTGGAGGTTGCAACACCTGTACATGCACCGGTCCCTCCAGTTTTGGAGGCTTTTCTGGATACCTTTGCATGCATTTCTACTGTACCTGTCTTAACCTCCTGCATCTGAGAGACCTGATAGATTCTGTAAAGTGCTTAAAGACCAAAAATTATTTTATAAAAACCCCTTAGAAGAGTCCCCAGCCTTTTTTATTTCCAAAGACAAACGGTCTACATTTTTTACTTGCTGCTAATGCCCAACCTTCAGACATAGATAATAGGTCAATGAATGGATATGGAAAGAAGGTGTTCACCTGGAAACTTCCAGTATGGCACCTAGCACATAAGCTGCTTTGCATTGTTGCTCCTCTTTCCAAATGAAATTAAGAAATAAGCCTGACAAAAAAGGAGAAATCAAAAGTGACAGAGAAGCGGAATATATGACCTGGACAAGGTCACTGAACTGCGAATTCATAGATGGCTAAAAGAGGCAAAAAAGACAGGAAAGAGTGGTTTGTGGAGCTAGTACAGAAGGCCCTGAACACATGGTAATGGGGATGGAGATTACAAATGAGATGGAGAGCCTAGAAAAGGAAGAAGTCACATTAATGGATATCTTTAGGGAAGTCCAATGCATAAACAAAAGAGAAGAGGAATGCCCGAAGGGTACTGAAAAGGCCCTGTCAGAAGTTATGGAAGCTGTGAACCAACATTCTAACTTAATCTAAAACTTAATACAAGAAAATGAAATGTTAAAGACCAAAGTGGTAACTCCAAATGCCAAACTAGACCTGCTGGAGGTAAACCTGGTAGGTTAGGAATATCAGTTTCAAAATACTGATGGCAAAGACTGAAAGGACTGTAAAATACTAATGCTAAGATGATTAGCAGTATAGACTACCATTGCTGAATCCGAAGTTCACACTGAAAGAGTATGTAGAATGGCTTGTAATCTAAGTAATGAAAATAAGGAATTCCCTCGACCATGATAGGTTTGTTTCACTGCATATTCCCTGAAAGAGAAAGTTTTATCACTACTGTGGTAACCTGGTCAAAACATAATGGATGATAAAATAATCTTTGCAGACCATGATTCTTCTGTACCTACCAGAGAGAGGCTGCTGTTCAAACCATGAGACAAGATCTGCAATATACTTTTTATAATAATAAGTGGCCATGAATTGTCAAAATAATGGTACTTAAAGAATTTAAACAGTGTGTAGAATGTTTGAGTGGAACCTATAATATTTTTAGACTGTGCTTTCTTGACAGTAAGCATGGCATTAAAGTCCAAAAAACTAGGAAACACAATCTGGAGGTTCCCAACTTATTTAAATAGGGAAGAAAGACTAACTTGGGGTAAAGAGGGAGCTCATAAGGCAAATTTGGAACATGACAGGAGACATAATAGATGCCTGCAATAACCTAAAACTAAATTTTAGAAAAGTGTGGAAACTGGAAAAGAAAATGAAAGTACACAGGCAGAAGGAAAGGAGAGTTATGAAAGCTTTTAAGGGAGATGCAGCTAAACAGGGATAGGTTAGAGGAAATTGCAGAAGAGGGAGGATGAAAGAATCGGGGCAAAAGGAATCACTATTCAAGAACGCAATGTTTTTACTTTAGCAGCAGTAAAGGCACTAGCCACCAGATTAAGGACACAAAGTAGAGAGGGTGGTATATGAGCTCTGGGACAATGATAAGGGAAGAACACTGGATACACCCAAGGAAGTAGTTGAGGAACTCCAGCAATATTGTGGTTTATATAAAAGGATTGAAAGAACAAAGGAACAAACAGTATTCATAGGTTCCTAACAGAACTAAACATGGACAAAATTTATGAGGGGCAAGGTAATATATTGACAGCAACCATTATCAGACAAGAGAATAGCGGAGGTGCTCCATCATCAGCATAAAAAAAAAAACAAAAAAAAAACCTGGTACTGATGGTATACCCACTGAGATATGGGAGCTGGGAGGGGGTGCCATTATAGAAACCTGGGTGAAATTTAACAACATAAAACAGACACTGAAGGTGCCACTGTCCTGGAAAAAAGGTGTGATAGTGATTCCAGATAAAGAGGCAGGGACTTAAAGATGGCTTGTTCATACCATCCCATTACAGTTTTGGACCACAGTTATACCGTTTTTATGAATATAATGGCTAAAACATTCTGTGGAGTCCTACCACAGTTAACTTAGGACAGTGTGAATTGATAGAGAGGAAAACATTTGACAATATTATAAGGATTTTGTTGATAATTCATAAAGCTAATAGACTATGAAAAAAATGTAGACATCATTCCCCTAGATGCAGAGAAGACCATAAGTAGAGTAGACTTGAGATTTACAGTTTGAGTGTAGGCATACCTCTCAACCTCTAATCACAAGAAATCTGGACAAAGCCAAAAATAATAAGGGGACACAGGCACAAAAATATGGACAGATTTTAAATATTGCTCCTATAAACTTGGGTTAGAATTCATTTTCTGAAGGATGTAAAGACATTCCAAAGACATGCATCTGGAGCATTTCTCCCCAGGCCTCCGCTGAAAACAGGCTCTGTGGAACCTAGTCGGACTTTCCCGGTCAACAAATGTTAAATAAATAAAAAAATAAAATAAAGTCTGAAACTCAAATGTCTCTCATAATTTTGTGACGTCATTCCTTAATGATTTGCCATAAAGCCACAAATTTTATGAGTAACAGACCAAAAATATGAAGCAAAAAATTTAGACATTCTGCGAAAATCTGTACAGTTGAGAGGTATGAGTGTAGGTTCTTCCCAAAGGATTTCATTGCATTAATCCATGAGTTACACAGAGGAGCAGAGGCCCAGGTTAAAATAATGAGTAGGGCTAAGGGGAGCATTAAGCTTATTAAGAGAACAAGACAGGGGTGCCCCCTTTCCCCATTGCTGTTTGCCCTTTATTATCAATTGTTTTTTTTTTCTTTTCAAACACTTTTATTGAATTATCATTTGTGACATTGGTAAATTTACATTCATATAAAAGTAGTCTTCTTTCTGCTGTTCCCGTTAGGGGTTGCCACAGCGGATCATCTGTTTACATTTCTTCCTGTCCTCTGCATCTTGCTGTGTCACATATCCTCTCTCACTACATCCATAAACCTTATCTTAGGCCTTCCTCTTTTCCTGTTATCAGGTAGCTCCATCCTTAGCATCCTTTTCCCAATATACCCAGCATCCCTCCCCAGCACATGTCCAAACCATTGCAATCTTGCCTCTCTGGCTTTGTCTCCTAATCGTCCAACCTGAGCTGACCCTCTAATATACTGATTCCTAATCCTGTCCATCCTTGTTGCACACAGTGCAAATCTTAGCGTCTTTAACTGCCACCTCCAGCTCTGACTCCTGTCTTTTTTGTCAATGCCACCGTCTCCAAACCATGTAACATAGCTGGTCTGACTACCCTCTTTCACTCTTACTAGTACCCATCTTTCACAAATCACTCCTGACACTCTTCTCCACCCACTCCGCACTGCCTGTATTCTCTTCTTCACCTCTCTTCCACACTCACCATTATTCTGAACTCTCGATCCCAAGTATTTAAACTTATCCACATTTGCCAACTCTACTGCCTGCATCCTCACCATTCCTCTATCCTCCCTCTCATTCACACATATATATTCCATCTTAGTCCTGCTAACCTTCATTCCTCTCCTCTCTAGAGCATATCTCCACCTCTCCAGGGTCTCCTCAACCTGTTCCCTACTCTCACTGTAAATCACAATGTCATGGGAACTCCTGTCTAATCTCGTTTGTCAACCTGTCCATCACCATTGCAAATAAGAAGGGGCTCAGAGTTGATCCTTGATGTAATCCCACCTCCACCTTGAACACATCTGTCATACCACAGACCTCACCACTGTCAAATTACCCTCGTACATATCCTGTACCACTCTTACATACTTCTGCCGACTTCCTCATGCAATGCCACAACTTCTCTCTAGGCACCCTGTCTTATGCTTTCTCCAAGTCCACAAAGACAGAATGCAACTGCTTCTGACCTTCTCTGTACTTCATCTACACCCTCAGAGCAAACATCACTGCTGCTCACTAATCATCACCTCTCTTCTTAACCTAGCTTCCACTACTCTTTCCCATAGCTTCATGCTGTGAATGATCAGTTTTATCCCTCTGTAGTTACTACAGCTCTACACATCACCGTTGTTCTTAAAATTCAGTACCAAAATACTTCTCCACTCCTCAGGCATCCTTTCACTTTCCAAGATATCATTAAACAATCTGGTTAAAAACTCTACTGCTATATCTCTTAAACACCCCATGCTTCCACAGGTATGTCATCTGGGCCAACAGCCTTTCCATTCTTCATTCTCTTCATAGCTGTCTTTACTTCCTCCTTGCTAATTCATTGCACTTCCTGATTCACTATCCCCACATCACCAGCCTTCTCTCTCTCTCTCTCATTCATCAGCCCCTCAAAGTACTCTTTCCATCTGCTCAACACATACTCATCGCTTGTGAGTACATTTCCCTCATTATCCTTTATCACCCTTACCTGCTACACATCTTTCCCACCTCGGTCCCTTTGTCTAGCCAATTGGTACAGGTAATTTTTCCTTCCTTAATGTCCAACCTTTCGTACAACTCTCCATATGCCTTATCCTTAGCCACCTCTCTCTTCACTAAACACCTCATCTCCTTATACCCCTGTCTACCTTCTTCATCTCCCAGACAATCTCACTTCTTCAACAACTTCTTTTTCTTTATACTCTCCTGTATTTCTTCATTCCTCCTCCTCCTGTCCAGATGTCACACCAAGCGCCTTTCTATCTGTCTCCTTTACCAGCTCTGCTGTAGCTACCCAGCTGTTCTGTAACTCCTCACTGCCACCCATTGCCTGTCTTAACTCTTCCCTGAACTCCACCTCCCAATCATCCTTTTTCAACTTCCACCATTTGATCCTTGGCACTGCCCTCACTCTCCTCTTCTTGATCACCAATGTTATCCTACAGAACACCATCCTATGCTGCCTAACTACGCTTTCCTCTGTTACCTATTTACAGTCTGCAGTCTTCTTCAGACTGACCCTTCTGCATAGGAGATATAGTCCACCTCTGTGTATCTTCCTCCATTCTTGTACGTCACCCTGTGCTCCTCCCTCTTCTTAAAATACGTATTCACCACAGCCATATCCATCCTTTTTGCAAAATCTGCTACCATCTGACCTTCTGCATTCCTCTCCTTAGCACCATACCTACCCATCACTTCCTCGTCCTTTCTGTTCCCTTCACCAACATGCCCATTGAAATCCGCTTCAGTCACCACTCTCTCACCCTTGGGTGCACTCACCACCACTTTTTCCAGCTAACTCCAAAATTTTTCTTTCTCATCCATCACGCACCCAACTTGTGGAGCATATGCACTAGCAACATTCATCATCGCACCGCCAATTTACAGCTTCGTAAACATCACTGACACTCTTTTTCACCTCCCAAACACTCTTGGCATACTGGTCCTTCAGGATAACCCCTACCGCACACCATGATAGAACAATTTAAACCTGCCTCCGACCTCAGATACACCTGGATTTACTCCCCTTCCATCTGGTCTCTTGCACGCACAATAAATCAACCTTCCTTCTCTCCATCATATCAGCTAGCTCTCTCCCTATACAGGTCATAATGCCAACATTCAGAGTTCCTACTCTCACTACCACACTCCCAACCTTCCTCTTCTCTTCCTACCTTCAGACATGCCTTCCCCCTCTTCTTCTGCTTCACCTTCAGCCAGCAGTAGCCCAGTTTCCACCAACAATCTGTTGGCTAACAGTATAAAGACTGTTAACTCATTACATCCGAGTGACTCCTTCAGGTGCTTCTGCTTTTAACTCCTACTGACGCCTCTAGGCATTGAATATTGCTTGTTCATATTTGCATCAATAATTCCAAAATCCTGCTATGTACAAGGTTTTAAAAGATTTCATCTTAAAGCTTTCACAATGGCAAACTCAACTGCATTAATATTTGACCTCTGTCTGGTGCAGGTAGTATTAACTATTGTTTTTATGGTATTAATTTATATAGATATAATGTTTGCATTTTTCTAAATATTTCAACAACCAAGTAATACAAGCAGAACTCCTTAGCCTCATATGAAAGCTCTCAGCTGGATGAATAAAATGTTGCTGACACAGTATGTGTGTAACTTGCGTGGTTGCTGAGATATTGTAAGTTGTTTACAGAATATTGCAAATGTAATACTGACTGTGACTTACAAAATTCAGCTTAAGAGCTAGAACCTAAAGAATACTACCACTATAAAAATAGTTTGTGTTGAAGAGTTTGCCATTTATACTTCTTTCATAATCCTTAAGTTTCCAGAGATATGAGCATTTGTTTGAAATGTGAGGACATAATTTGATTTTGTCAAAATGCTTAGGCTCTACCCATTGGAAGTTACAGTGCAAACCTACTGAGGTTCATTGGAGTGAATGAGTTAACAGTATAAAAGTAATCAAATATATTAATATAACAAACATTATACTTCACATATATTGCTATATATCATATAACCTAAGCAATATTATATTATTTCATTTCTGCCTGTTTTTAAACAAGAAACATCTTTATTAAGCCATCACTTACTACATTGGCAATCATGCATTTATATACATGAAAACAAACCACACTGACACAATCCTAGTCGCAAGCATTTTTACATCACAAGCCATACTGACACACTCCCAGTTGCAAACATTATATATCACTTATAATCTACCCAATCTTTCTCATTCAAACATTGCATAGCTGATTTAAGTCCTGTCGCCGTTTAGACCTCATTCTTCCCTTGTATTGTTCCCACAATTCCCATTTTCCTGTGTAGTTTGCTCCTACCCTTTTCTAAAGATCTCAATTCCATTTGTTTTATCTCTGTTATAGCTTCACTACTTCCAGTATATTCGGTGTAGATTTTGATTTCCAATTACTAGACACAGCAGGACCTTACCGTATGTAGGCAATTCCAATTCTGTATTGTAGCTCAGAAAAATCATCTCCCTCATCAGTCCAATCTGCCCACCCAACATCTCCAACAGTGAATTCCGCAGGGAATCCTTAAAGTTCACCAACTCACTGGACTCCCAGAAAGTATGTTCCCAGTTAACTCTTTCTTCCCCTTCACACTTCAACATTTGCTGTCTGCTGAAGAAAAATTCTCTGGAGTCTACTTGGGGTATAAAAATATCTATGTAAACATTTCCAGGCAAAAATCCTAAATCTTCTACATTTTGTTGCATATTTGGGAGACGTACATATACACTTCCATTGTTTCTTTGTGAATTGCTTATACAGTCTCTTTTCGTGATCCTTTCTAACCACTTCTGATTGATTCTTACAGTTATGCAAATTTTATATGCTCTACTAATTATTCCTTTTTTAATTGCAGCTTCTGTTGTAGATTCTATTAAAAACTCTACCAGTGCTGGTCTTTTGTTTCCAACTCCCCTATTTCTTTCTGTTTGCCTATATCAATCCTTGATGGGGAAGGCAATCTCTAACCTGCGGTCCAAATAAATTCTTGGCATCTTCCCATCCTATGATCTTTCCCTCTTTAGTTATTTGCTCCAAATACCTAGGTTCCTTTGCCAGTTTTCTCCAATAAATTCCAGCCCCCCTCTTGCGTATTGTATGTATCCTTAATTGCAGCCATCCCTATCAGCAGAATCTCCTTTCTTCATTCCTGTGTTGATTTCATTCTTTGAATACTTTCTGCTTCTTTATGGATATAATATTCTGAATGATTATTGTTATTCTCCTTTAAGGCCTGAATACAAAATCCCAGTCTCTCCTTGTTTCTTGAGCTTCCCTTGTGTTTCATCATCATCCCTTTCCACTTTGAATTCTAGTCTTCTGCTTGTGCTATGTATAGGATTCTTAACTGTGTACCTCTGAAATATCCCATTCAAATTGGGTAATCCCAATTTGCCCTGTAATGCTGGAAGAATCAGCTTATCCAACTTGACTCTTGCTGTCTTCCCCTCTCATATAAGTTCCTTCAGCTCTTTATTAATTGCTACTCACAACTTCTGTGGTTGATAAAAATATGCCTGATCTGTGTATAAGACTAAAGGGACTAAAAACATTTTAACTGCTTGTATCTTACTATCCATATCCATATAACAAAGCTTCCATTTTCTCAGTTTTTTTATTATTTTTTGTTTAGTCTCTTCCCACATATCCTTAGCTGCCACACTAGAACCATTTTAATCCATACTCCTAAATATTTAATTTTATCATGTCCCCATAAATATGGATATCCCAGAATCAGTTCATGTGTGGGTACATAATTTACTGCTATTGCCTTTGTTTTAGCTTCATTCATTTTGTATCCTGAAAAGGTCTGAAACTGTCTCATAATGTTCCACAACACTGTAATGTCTTTTTCTGGTTTTGTAGGTACAAAATAATATCGTCTGCAAGTAAAGCCAGCTTTTCTGGACTACCATACCAACCAATTATAGCCTTGAATTTCTGAGTCCCTCTTTTTCTTTTCCAATGATTCTAAATGTAATGCAAATAATAAAGGGGAAGAGAACACCCCTGCCTGGGCCTCTGATCCCTCATATATTCTCCTAATCAGCCTTATATTTTTTTCAGGAAATGCAAATGCTTCCATTGCCCTGCTCATAAAGTCCCAACTTACTCTGACAAATGCTTTCTCTGTGTCAAGACCCACCAACAACAATAGTATTTTCTTTTATTCTGCTTCCCTGTGGATCATCAGTGTTCTGATAATATCGTCAGATGTTTGCCTCCATTCCACAAAACCACATTGATCCATATCTATCAGTTTTGGCATTACTTTTGCCATTCTTTTAGGTATTCTAGACATGAACACTTTATAATCATGGTTTAGTATTGAAATGGGCCTGTATAAAGCTGGATCTGATGGATCCTTACCCTCTTTAGATATTACAGCTTCCATAGCTTTCTTCCAGGATGGTGGTACTTCTCTTTTTAAGATGCTGTTAAACAAAACTTTCCATATCTTTATCAGTTTTTTTTTCCTCCTACATTCCAAACTTCCACAAGAGTACCATCTCTTCCGGGGGACATTCATGTAGATTGATTATACATTACAATTTTTATCTCATCTCCTCCTGTCCTAAATGTTAGTAATTCAGCCTCATCTACCTCTAACCTTGGCATATTTAATTCTTCCATAAACATTTCCATTTGTAACTTTTCTTGATTTTCATATTTTTGTGCTTTACAGAAACTCTCTTAATGTGTGAAATATTTCTAAAACCTACAGGATCTTTTGTTACCTTCTTTGTTATAGGCTCCCCAAGTCTGGCAACAGCCCTTTCTACTTTGTTGCCTGAGTTGTTGTGCTAAAAGTTTTTGTGCTCTAATATTATTGTCAAAAAACAGTTGCTTAACAGCAATCTTTCTAAGCTTGTGCATATTATCAGGGTAATCCCTTATTTTCTGCCTAGCACTTTACAGTTGATCCTCTTCGTGTTCTGTGAGATTCCCTCATTCTGCAATACTTTAACCTTTGTCAGTCCCTCTAAATAATTCTTGTTACTTGTTAACCATAGCTCCCTTTCTTTTATTTCCACCCTATTTTTAAACTCCACGTTAATTTTATCCCACTCCCTATATATTTACAGAAGACATTTCTGTCCTAACACCTCCTGAATAATCTCCACTACCCATTCCTTAAAATCCGCTCTTTTCAATAGATAGGTGGGAAAGCATCAATGTCTCATTTTTATTTCATTACCCTGTTTTTATTTTAGCTATTATTGGTGCATGATCTGAAGTAGTTATTGGTGGGTATCAAAACCTTAAATTAAATGCACATGTTCTCGTGAAATGTAAATTCTGTTCTGTCTAGCCTAGCCCAGTTTTTATATTTTGGGGAATAATATATAAATTCACTATGAATTGCTTTTACTGAATTCACATCTTCCATGCCAAATATTTTCATAAATTTCTTCAAAAATCTACCCTTATTTGTTATATTTTCCTTTCTGGGGCCCCCAAACACATCTTCACTACTGCGAATCAAATTCCCCCACCTGTAAGTAATATTCCTTGCTGAAAACTGATTTTTCTCCCAGAATTTTCTTAGGCTCCATTGTAGCAGTCTTAGGTGGAATGTAAATACATGCCAGTGTAATCCTCCTCCCTTGCCATTAGCACCTTAACAGTACAAATCTGCCATTATCTTTTTTTATCTTCTATCACTATTGGAGCTTCTCTTGTGATTCATATAAGTACTGCTCTTTTCCTTTGTCCCAGTTATTCCACTGATTAAACATCCTGAAAACCTTTGTTTATCAAATTCATATGTTCAGCTCTTTCTAAGTGTGTCTCGTGCAACATAGTTATTTGCACTCTCCATTTTAATACAGTTTGCTACTGTTTCTTGCTTATTTTTATCTGTGAGGCCATTTACATTTAAAGACATTAAAGAAATCATCATTGTATTAAAAAGTTATTATTCCCACCTTTTATGTATAGCACCTTTTTTTGTTAAATATCTAGTTCCAGCTTTTGTGTTACATGCATACATTGTTTGGCAGGTTGAACTTTTATACAGCTGTTTCTTGTCATATATTTTTGAGCCTATATTACATCTTACAACATTTTTGTTTTATTCAAAGCTCTCAAACACCCCCAATACCCCCCTAAAACCTATTAACTTAATACTAACACACAAAACTATGTACACCTTCAAATACTGAAATTTTGCCCTCCTAATAGGAACAAAAGATGTCCTTCTATTCAGTGTTGCAGTTTTCTTTACATTTGGGGTAGTCAGTGTTTCAGTTTTCTTTACATTTGGGGTAGTATTCCGCTACTCGACTCAACGTTCGGCCTATATACAAAAGCTTCTTAGACTCCTAGAACGTCAACCATAAAAGGGACGTCCACACGTACAATGCTCAGAACTTTTTTGCCTCCATTCGGAAAGGTTGACTCTTACGTTCGGTGTGCTGTTGGAAACTGCATTTTTTTCTTCAGCTTTAGATAAGTACTCCACTGGGGATTTATTTGATTGCTTCTGCCTTTTATTATTGTTCATATCATCCAGAAAGGGCAAGTGTAGGTGTGTAAGGCAAATTCCGCATAAGGATAGTCACAAGCTCTGTTTGTTTTTCTTGGGTCCTACCCACAACCATTGGTCCTGCTCTGTCAGGCCTTCATCCCCATGACTTTACGTAGTCATATCTCTGTCTAAACCCTATGTGTAGAAAACCAGAGACTTAAGTGTTTGGCTAGGGAATCAATGGAGGGTTCCATGAGCTCCTCCGAGCTGTCCTTGAAGAGAAAAGTTGGCAAAGCTAGGCCCGAGTCCTCTTCCACTGCACCTTCTCTCTCCGACTTAACCCTTGAGGTTAATGAAATCCCAGTGGTACGGTCAGAAGTAGGATTTGTCTCTCCAGTGGGAACCGCAATGGAAGACGTTAGGAGTGGGGATCTGAGCACATCCGAGGCTATGCAAACGTCTGGTTGGGATGATTTGGGGGAACCATAGCTATTTATTTTGGAGGACTCGGGAACTGGTCCACTTCCCTTGAAAAAAGAAGCTCCTGGACTTAGGCCTATATCTGGCCTTGCTCCATCCCTAGAAAAACCTGCCAAAACGAAACAAAAAAATAAGCATTCCACAGTGCTTAGTACTGCTACATCGGACTGGGAAGTTTTCTCACAAGGTCTTATTAAGGCATTGAGGGCCCTCAGGCCTACGACTTTGGCTTCTTCAATTTCTGGCCCTGCCTTCTATTCTTCCACATTGCTGCAGTTGGGCTCCCAGGAGTGTTTCTCTGCTATTCTGGCCCAGGACTCTGATTCAGAGGGGTCTTCCTTGGATGAAGACTCTCTAGCTTACTCCACTCAGATTTCTTCCCCCTTGGAATATGCTTCTCCAGAGGAAGAGTCTAGTGGGGTAGATTCAACAATGGAAGAATTCTCTTTTAGAGAGACAGTTAATAAGATGAGAGAATTCTTTAAATGGGATTCTTCCCAAATTTCAGAGGAACAAAGATGCATGACTTCAGGTGGAGGCCCTTGCACCTGCAGCTTTCCCTCCAGTGCTTCCTTCTTTCCTAGATGTCTTTGCGGTTTCTGTCACCTCAGATAAATCCTCCCAGGTTGTTCCTTCCACAAAATTGCTTCCCTCAGACAAAGAAAGTAAAATTTTAGAAAGGTCAAGAAAGAAGGTTTACACCTCTCCCACCCTGGTAATCAGGGCCATTAATTACCAGACTCACATGTCTAGATATTCTCTAACTTTGCTCTCCCAGGCTTCACAGGCCCTGTCCCAGCTTCCTGACTCAGAAGCTAAGGCCTTATCTCTTTCTCTCTTGGCTGCATCTTCACAGGTCACTAAGCATCCCATTAAATGCAGCTATGATGCTGTAGAAGCTTCCTCCAGAGCTGCAGCTTCTGCTTCTGTTCTTTGGAGATACTGTTGACTGTGTCTACAGGCTCTCCCAGATGACATCAAGGCAAAATTGTTTGATGCTCCCTTGGACAAATCTACTCTTTTTGGTAAGGCTGTGCAGAATGTTTTAAAACGCTGATGGAAAAAGGATTTAAAGCACCTGCTAGTTTCTCCAGTTCCTGAATTTCATAGGAATGTCCCTGCTAAAACTCCTCTTATTAGGAAACCCTGTAGGTAGTCATCTTCTTCTGCTCCCTCTGGTTCTGGAGCACATAGATCTGCTAGGAGACCCCCTCAGCCTTAAACTGTGACTTCTGCTCCTTTCCCCCAGCAGCCCTTTCAGTACTGACAAGGCTCTCTGTGACAACCAAGCCCAACGTCCAAGTCATACTCCTCTGTCTGTTTCTTTCCCTTTCAGCCTGGAAGGAGATCACCCAAGATTCTTGGGTGATATCCATTATTCACAACATTTACTTCATGACTTGGAAATCTCTTCCCCCCCCCTTTCAGGGGATTCCTCAACCTCCCCCAGATAAACTGCATCTGTTTCCTCAGTTTGCTAACTCAGCTTTCTGTCCAGGGCACTATTCAACCTGTCCCTTTAAGTCAGCAAGGAAGGGGATTTTTATTCCAAGATGTTCTTGGTTCCAAAAAAAGACAATCCTTGGAGACCCATTTTGGACCTCTCAAAGTTGAATACCTCCCTGGTGGTGCCTTCTTTCAGGATGCTGTCCCTAAAGTCTCTTCTCCCCCGAGTTCCTCCTCAAGCATTCTTAGTTTTGCTGGATCTCAGTGATGCTTATCTGCATATTCCTGTTCACCCACACTTCAGGAAGTCCTTGCATTTCTCTCTGGGTTCTTGGCACTTTTATTTCTCTGCTTTGCCTTTTGTTGTCTCCATGGCTGCAGGGGTTTTCACAAAGTGTCTAGCCCCAGCCAATGCTTTCCTAAGATTAAAGGGTCTTCAAGTTTACCCTTACCTGGATGATTTTTCTGGCCAGCAGTCCAGGTCTTCCACTTTCAACACCTAAATCTAGCTATTCCTTTTCTGCAAGGCTTGGGGTTCACAATCAGTTACAAAACATCTACTCTCTCACCCAGTCAGGATCTCACTTTCTGGGGATCCAGGTTCAGGATAGACTTGAGATGATATTTCTTACTTCAGAGAAAGTTCTATCTCACATAGCTTTCATGGAATCACTTCTAACTCTTTTTTTCTCCATCACTACCAGGGAGTTCCTGAGATATCTTGGGCTCATGCTCACTACAATTTCCATATTGCATTTTGCAAAACTTTACATGAGAAAGTTCCAATGGTTTCTGAAAACAATCTGGTCCCAGCATGCTCATTCCTTGGAGACTGCCATTTCTCTTCTTCCCTGTTTGAAAACAGAACTATGTTGGTGGATGCAGTAACTCAGTCTGAATCCTGGGTTACTCCTTCAAATTCCTCAACCAGTACAGGAACATTTTACAGATGCCTCAGACTTAGGATGGGGAGCAACGTTTGCTTCCGCAAAAGTTCAAGGCCTTTGATCCCCTTCTCAGAGGAAAGTACACATCAGTATCAGGGAAATGAGGGAACTGATTCTAGCCTTACATACCTTTCATCCAATGTTCCTTCCAGGACCCCTCAAGATCCTCATAGACAACACTACAGTCCTTTGGTTCATAAACAAGCAGAGAGGCACAACATTTTATCTTCTTTCTCACTTAGCCATCAAGGTATGGGAGTTGGCTATTCAGTACAAAGTCTCACTGCATGCAGTGTACCTTCCTTTGGCTCGAAAGTTGGTAGTAGATGCATTAAGCAGATCTATGACACAGTCCCATGAGTGGATGCTTCACAGGGATGTGTTCCTGGATCTAGTTCAGCAATGGGGTCCTAAAGAGATGGATGTATTTGCCTCCCCTCAGAACAGACAACTTCATCTTTTCAGTACCAGGGTCTCTCATCCTCAGGCTTGAAAGGTGGATGCCCTATCATTCTCTTTGAAGTGGATGCTTCTTTATGCATTCCCCCTTTCCTTTAATTCAGAAAGTTCTGTTGAAAATTCATCAGGAAAAAACAAAAATCTTGTTATTGACTCTCTGTTGGCCAAGACAGCTTTGGTTCCCTCTTTTTTTCTTCTGTGTTTAGCCAAGGGCCATCAGTACACGTTACCTCACCAGAGGGACCTACTCACTGAGGACAAGAGATCTCTAATTCACCCACAGCTGTCAACTCTTCAC
Organism: Protopterus annectens; assembly: GCF_019279795.1. Classification (NCBI taxonomy): domain Eukaryota; kingdom Metazoa; phylum Chordata; order Ceratodontiformes; family Protopteridae; genus Protopterus; species Protopterus annectens. The sequence goes on from NC_056745.1 coordinate 1,202,219,630, forward strand.
TTGACCTTATGGGTGATCAACCTTTGATTCCTTTTGGGCACCTTTTTTCTAAGAACGTGCTTTGGGTGTTGCAGGAGGCCAGAAGACCCAATACTAGGAATTCTTACATTTCAAAGTGGACAAGATTTTCTATCCGGTGCCAAAAAAAGGGAAAAAGGACCCCCTTTTTGCAGATCTTCCTTTGGTGTTATTAACTGTGTGAGTTACTTAACATTGGTCTGTCTTATTCTTCTGTTAAGGTCCACTGTTCTGCCTTGTCTGATTGCCTGCCCTTTTCTCCTCCATTGGCTTCCAGGCTGGAGGTTATCCTTTTCTTAAAAGGCATCCTACACATGAATCCTGCCAGGAAACCAGTTCCTCCTCCTTGGGATCTTTATTTTGCCCTGGAGAAGTTGACTCCGACCCCTTTTGAACCAGTGGCTTCTGCTTCTCTAACATTTTGTATATTGAAAACAGTACTTCTGGTAGCTGTTACCTCTGTCAGAAGGGTTTCTGAGATCCAGACATTAATGGCTTCACTACCATTCCTAGTGTTCCATAAGAACAGAGTTTCTTTGAGAATGAATCCATCATTTATGTCTAAAGTGGTTAATGATCTTTCCTTAAATCAAGCTATCCAATTGCCTACTTTTTTCCCATCTCTACAATCTCCTAGTGAGAGAATTTTACATACCCTAGATGTGCATGGACGGCTTAGATTCTATCTTGACAAAACTAAGTCTATCAGGAAATCTGATCAATTTTTTGTGTCCTTCCATCCCAGGGCTCTGGGATTGCCTGTTTCTAAGCAAAGTGTCTCTACATGGATTTCTAAGGCCATTATGTTTTGATCATTTTCACAGGAAACCCTTATCCTCGTCTGTTAAGGCCCATCCTGCTAGATCTGTGGCATCCTCAGGGGCTTTCTTCAGAGGTTTAGATACTCAATCGATTTTGGAAGCTGCCAATTGGTCTTCTGTTCATACCTTTACAAAACATTACAAGTTGGATTATATTTCTAGGGCCAGAGCAGGGTTTGCCAGAGCAATCCTGCATGGATTTGTGGAAAATGTTTCTGCTTGATCTCTCTCTCAGTTCCTTCCCCCACCTCAGGTTCTTTTTCTGCTTTTGCACTCTGCCATATGTAAAGAATACTGCAACATTGAATAGAATGACATAGAATAGTTGTATAAAATCTTACCATAACCATAGATGTCTCTTATATGTTTCAGTATTCTGTCCCAACCGCCTTCCCCCTACATCTTGCTCGTTATTTGAGTGACTGTCTCCTAAGTCTCTCTTTGAAGTTTTCCTCATGGGGCTACTTTATTCTGAGGATTGTACATGCAGGCGTTCCTTTTATGACTGATTTTCTAGGAGCCTTTGTGCGATGTCCCACTTACAGGCAGTAGCTTGAAACATTTGTATACAGGTCATACGGGTCGAGTTGCAGAATGCTAGCCCATATGTAAAGATTACTACAACATAGAAGAGAAGGACATCTATGATTGTGGTAAGATTTTACACAGCTATTTTTTCCAAACTGACGGCCACACTAACAGACTTGAGTTAACCTAAAAGAAAGGTCATCCATAGTAAGACACATGCTGCAGCCTGTGCTTCTACTAAGTGCTGTTTGGTTTTGTCGTGTCTTTATATTTCTACTAGGTGGTAAAACCCCTGAATGTTTTCAGAGAACATTAATTGCCTTGAGAAAGCCCCTGAATGCTTTCAGAGAACATAATCTCCTAGCCAATTTCTCTCTTCTTTTTTTTCCCCTCTGCCAATCACTCTCCACCAGACCATAGCCAATTTCTCTTTATCAGATTGTTTCCATGGAAACATGAAAAACAGCTGCAGAAGTGTTACTGAGCATACATGTATTTGCTAGAAAAACGCCTCACAATATTCAGTGTAATGTTTTCTTTCTCTTACTTGCTGTCTCTTAAAACCTGTCGCCAATCAGTCTAAGGTCTTCAATCCAGTCATTTCCCTATGCAAGAATGAGAAAAAGCACATTAATTTTTCTTTTTTAACCACGTTTTTTTATATATATTGCAGTACCCACATTTCTTAAAACTGAACGAGAAGAGGGAGAAAGAAAAGAAAAAAAAAGAACAGCAGCACCTGTCCACAATCCCCACTACACCCAAAAATAGCTAAAAATGTATATATTTTATAGCATGCAAAGAAAAACACATGCCACAAAATTGCTACCATCCAAGAAAAAAAATATTTACTTACAGTTAACTTTCTCCCTCCTCTTCCCCTCCCCAAAGCATTTTCCAAACATTAATGACATGAAGTAGGGCATATGCTTTAGAGTCCCCTACAAGTCCAACAAATTCTGAAAAAGTTCAATATTTCCAGATGTTCTTTTTTTGTCATATTTCACAAATATCATTATTGCATTGCAATCCCATATTAAGTTATTGGTTTTACTGTTCAGCTCCAAAATCCTGTCTCTGCTTCATTTCCAACATGCTCTCAACTCTTCTAATCAAGTCTCATGCTCCCTTCCTTTTCTCCAACATTTTCCATTGAAAAAATTGAAAAGGTTTCACAGGTACAGCCCCTCTGTGGTCTTTATTACCAGAAGAACAAGAAGCAAAATCTTCTTCTGTTTCACAACTTACTTTTTGTTGGACAAACTTTTGTATTTCCTCCTTAGCATGTACTTCATCAAAAAGGATTTTGTCCCTCCAGGGAAGAATACTTTGAAGACAGCTGGGTACAGCAGTTTGAATCTCATACCTGCATCTCAACATTCCCTGAATAGTGGAATAAGTTTGCTCCTCCTCTGTCTGGTGTACAATGAGTAATTGTTCTCCACAAACACTCTGCTGTCTCCCACATTTAGTACTTTGTCCTTCTGCCACAGTTTTGTTGGAATCAACTCTTTCTGCTGATAGGATTGAATCTTTACCATTAAAGGTCTAGGTTGTTTCTTGTAGCTAGTTTTGGAGCATACACACAATGTTCCCTTTCAACTAACAACTCCTACTGTAGAATACCAGTCCAGCTGCTTATTTGTGCTTTCATAAAATTAATGCAGTCTGCTCCTTCCAGCTTCTCTGGTATAGCTGAAAATCTCAGGTCTTCCCCAAGTGCTCTGTCTTCTAATTCTATTATTTTTGAAATGTCTTCCTGAGCAGTGTTGTATTCAGTCAGCCTTTTCTTTATTTCGACCTCTGAGCTTTATCATCTCATCTGAATATCTGTTTAAATCTTCTTCCATTTTTTCCAGCCTTTTGTTGTTAGTGGTGATGCACTTCATCAGTGTTTTGTTTATTTTAACCAGGCCTGTATGCAGTTGTCTTGTTTCTTCCTGTAGATTACTGGAAGTCATGTCTGAAGGTTGCATTGCTTTTTGCTGAACAGCTGCAGAACTTTCCCCAGTCAGTGTTTCTTTCTCACTTTTGTAGCTTATTTTTTCCAGGTCTTCTGTATTTCTTTCTTCCTGGCTTCCAGACATGCAATTGCTAGCCAGTTACTGAAGTTTACCCGTAACACAAGTCTACTGGTCTTTGCTGCTGAATTTCTGTTTTCACACTGGGAGAGCTAAAAGCAAGCTTGTTACTCAATATGCAGCCATCTTGGTAGTCCTTTATCATCAATTGTTGGCAGAAAGAGTGAGAACTTCCCAAGTTAAGGGGGGGAATAATTGGAATGGAGTAGAGCTGAAAATAATGTTCTATGCAGATATTTTTATTTCTTACTGAAAATCTAGAAAACTTAGAAGAGTTATACCAGTCCATACACAATTTGGAGATTTGGTAGGGTTTGGGGTAAAAAATTGAAGTATTACCAGTAAATCTAGCAGATATGGACAAACCAATGGTGAAATATCCTGGAATTTTGGAAGATAATACATTTTTGTATTTGAGAATATGGCTAGCAGAAACATACAGTCTTTGGGTATGTTGTATGATATGATAGTGGCTCTTTTACAAAACTCTCAAAAATGGAATAAACTGAATTTGGACTTGGAGTAAATGTGGGACAACATGTCATTTTAAACCTAGGACTCTTTGATCTACTTAAAATGTTAGGAATAAGAATAACTATTCATAATGTTGGATCCTGATTGCAGCTAACTTAGAAAAACATACCAAAAACAAAGTCCTCTTTCCAGAGGGGAAAAAAAGATCTAATTAAGGGTTTAAGCAGATCTTTGTTCAGTAGATGAGTGGTTGCTCAAGCTACTCAGGAAGCAAGGTAGAGTATTAAGTGCATTTGAAACGCAGTGGAATTTTCTTCCAAAGCAGCTGCTACTGGATCTGTCTTTAGATGGTATGCATGGCTTTGTTCCCAGTTCTTGCCTGAAGACATAAAAACTAAAGTGTTGGACTCCCCTCTTAAAATGGATCTGTTATTTGGCCCTGTAGTGGCCACCGTTTTTGAATCCTTGCAAGAACAAGGAAAAAGTATTCAAGATTTCAAACAAATCTCTCTCATTACTGTCTTCAGGTATCAGAAACTACCTGGCTAAGCCCACTTCTCTTGCAGGGACCCGACTTCTGTACAGAAGGTAGAAGAATGTCTGGAAAAAGATTTCAGAAGAAATAGTCCAGAGATTACAAGTCAGGGAAGCTTCCTTTTTCAGACAAATCAGCTTATTTTTTCCTCCAATCCCCATCAGTTTATCCCTCCCTGTATCAAAAACACTGACCTTATTCATCCCTTTCTGCTTGGCAGCTCAAAGCTTCAGACAAATGGGTCCTTTCCATTATCCAGCAAGGTTACAGAATGACTTGGATGAAGATTCCACCTTTCAATGATATCCCACCATCCCTTCCCAATCACTCAAACTTCTTTCCTCTCATCCTACATTCTCTTCAAGAGCAAGGTGCAATAAAATGTGTACCACAACAGCATGTAGAAAAATGGTTTTGTTCCAGATATTTCCTGGTGCCCAGAAAAGGAGAATGGAGACCTATTTTAGATTTGTCCCCTATCAACACTTATCTAAAGGTGCCTTCCTTCTAACTGCTGTCTCTGCATACTCTTTTTTCCTTATATTTTCCCTCAGGCCTTCCTGGTATTTTTGAACTTAAAAAAAGCTCATCTCCACATCCCCATTCATCCTTCCTACAGGAAGTTTTAAGATTGTTCAGTTTGTTCATCACATTTTCAGTTTTCTGCTTTACCCTTTGGGTTATCTGCAGCCTCCAGGTCATCACAAAGTGCTTAGCATTGACTGTGGCCTTGTACAGAACTCATGGAATTCAGATATTTCCATATCTCGACAACCTGTTAATACAAGAATCTTCTCCGGAGATTCTTTTGTAGCATCTTAACTACACTGCCTCCCTCCTACAGAGTCTGGGATTCACAATAAACTTAGAGTCCATGCTGAATTCTACCCAAGACCTGGCCTTTCTGAGCTGTAGGCTAGATAACACACCTCATGTAGACCTTCTTTCCACAAGTGAAGATCCAGGCCCTCTCTATTTCCTGTCCCTGTTGCCCCTTAACTCCTACCCTGCAAGGGAAATTCTTATGGTCCTAGGGTTTATAGCAGTGTTCATACCCGTGGTTTCATTTGCAAAATGTCATATGAGGAAGACCTAATGGTATCCAAAATATATCTGGTCTCAGCATCATCACCCTGTGGACACTCAGATTCCTGTTCTTCCCTTTCTGAAGAAAGAATTTCAGTGGTGGATACTGCAGGTAAGCATCAACCCAGGCCTTTCTTTCAAGCTTACAATGCCTTCACAGGGCTTTGCACATAGATGCCTCAGACCTAGCCTAGGGGGCATGGACAAATTATCTTAAGAGTCCAGGGGAAATGCCTACCATATCTAAACACAGAACACGTTAACCCGATGGCAATACAGTCACTTAGTTATTCAGGCCCTACAAATCTTCTCTCGCACACAGTCTCCAGGTCCCCTCAGGATCTTTGCAGACAACACCACAGTCATGTGGTTATAAATAGGCAGTGGGGGGGACAAATCTTATCATCTATGAAGACTGGCCCTTCTAGCTTTGTAATCCAGGATAAGTAACTGTAACTCAGACTGACATCAATATACTTATTGCCTCACTGTTTCAAGCAAAGTAATTTGTGTTAACTCATGTAAAGAAACCTTGTACAAATGAACTTCATCAGTAGTAGACTTTGTTGCATTGTATTAGTGTGTGTTAGATGGAGCTTATCTCGCTGAAAAAGCACTCTGCACAATTGGACTATCCCAGTCAACAAAGACCAGTATATAAATAAATAAATAAACATTTGTGTATCCTAGTGGCTTTTCTAAGCAGGAAAGACCCTCACAAATGGATGCTGAATGGGTAAGGTATTTTTAGCTATAACACATAAGTGGGGTAGTCTTCAAATACACCTATTTGCCTCCATTCTGAGTAGGCAGCTCTAGCTGTTCTGCTCCAGAATTGTTGCCCTCAGCACTGGAGGACAGATGCCATGTCCTTCCATTAGGAAAGTTTTCTTTATGCCTCCCCCTCTACCTCTAATCTGTAATGTCTTGATAATGATCCAGAAGGAAAAGCTAAAAATCTTGCAGGCGACTCCCTTTTGACCTAGGCCTCACTGGTTTTCACTTCTCTATCACCTAACCAGGGGTCATCACCACAACTTACCCTACACAGTGGACTTGTTCATCGAACCCATTGGCTGTATATTTCATCCCATCCTCTTGTCTGTCAGCCTGAGAGTATGGATGAAAGGATTCTGATCCTTTTCAGATACCAATTTTCTTAGGAGGTGCTACATGTTCTTCAGGAGGCAAGGAAGCTTACCGCTAGAAAGTCTTGTATATCCAAATGGAAAATATTTTCTGTCTGGTGTCATGCTAACAGAGAGAATCCTACTGAAACTGGGGTTCCTGCTATCCTTATTTGTATGAGCTACTAAAAAGGTGGTCTAACCTACTCCTCGATTAAGGCATACTTATTGTCTATTTCTGAATGCTTGCCTCTAGAGACTTCACTGCTTCTAGGCTTGAGGTAAAGCAGTTTTTCAAGGTGGACATTCATCTGAACCCACCTAGAAAAGCTATTCCACATTTGTTGGAACTTAACTTTGTCCTGGAAAAACTTACTCTGCCACCCTTTGAACCAGCAGCTTCCACTTCTCTATTTTTTTTTTTTACATGGAAAACCATCGTTCTACTGGACCTTACTTCTACCAGAACAGTTTCTGATCTCCAAGCCATGATGACCTCCCCTCCTTTTCTTATGTTTCAAAAGGACATGGATACTTTGAGGGCCAATACTTCACTTATGCCTAAGGTGGTCAATGAGTTGCCCATTAAGTAGTCCATTAAGCTTCATAACTTTTTTTTACTAACCCTCAGATCAAGATTGAGCAAAATTGGCAGCTCATATTTTACTTGGATAACATCAAGGACATTTAGAAAACTGACCAGTTGTTTGCTTCTTTCCAGGAAACTAAACTGGGAAACCTGGGCTCTTAAACTATTGCTAAATGGATTTTTAAATACTTTTTCCTTTTGCTGCCAGCACTTTGGTAAAACCTTATCTTCTTCAGTTAAAGCCCATTCCACTAGAGCAGTTGCCTCCTCCTGACCCTTTTACAAAGGAATTGATTCCAGATCCATTTGAGAAGTCTTATGTCTTATGTATACACTTTCACTAAACATTACAGGGTAATTGCCTTATCTAGATCCGAAACCTCACTTACATTGTGTTCTTTTTGCTTTCAGAAACCAGTCTTTGCAAATCCCTTAACCCCTTCAGCACTTTATTTACCTTCAGTCATCTGTTAATACACTTGCAGCTTGATATTGGACTACAGTTGTGAAACACTTAGAACTACAATAAGTATTTGTGGCTTGCATAACGATGCATCTATACTACATATTTTTAACATGAACAAATATTAAATAATTCATCAAACATATTTGTGAAGAAATTGTAAGTCAATATGCATTTTGTGTAGAATAATCATGAGAGATGCATTTTTCTCTAACAACTCTTAACCAGTTAATCCATATGCCCACTAAGGGTGCAAACATACTGGATGTGGTACCCCCAAATATGGGAGAACATTGCACCCCCCCCAATGTAGTCTCATCTTTGGTAAAGTCAGATCACAAAGCTGTCTCCTTCAAAATAAAAGAGCAAACCCTGTAATAGGAGCTACTCAAAAGCAAGCTACCTATTAAGCAATTACCTGACAAAATGTTAACCCTCTCCAAACCCAGAGAACACAGCTGCCTATGCAAAATTGTACACAGAAACCCAGTGCAGTCATGTTAATAGATACATAGAGACATCTGTGCCTACTAGAATCAAGCCCAGAACCAACTCAAAAACCACCTTGGTGGAATCCAAACATAAACAAATTGTACAACAAAAGAAGAAAGTCAAAGCTAAAATTAGGAAGCAAAATGCCCAGCAGGATATAAAAACTCTTTTTTTATCAGACTAAACAAACAAGTAAAAGGGCAAATTAAGTCTACCAACTCCGATTTTTAGATAAATATAGGTTCCCAGGCCAAGAACAACCACAAAGCTTTCTTTAACTATATCCAAAACCTCAAACTTGGTCCATAACATGAATATTTTAAAAGAAGTGGAAGAGGGATCTTTAGAAAAGAGGAGCAAACTACATAGAAATAAATGGAAATTGTAGGAACAATACATGCAGAATAATGCTCAGCAGGAGGAGGAATGAGGTTTAAGGGAAGTTAGGAATTCAATTTATGTAATGTTGGACTGATAGTTACAAAGCAAGAAAAGATATGGGATGTATAATGTATGTAAATGGAAAAATGTTAATATGGTTTCTTTTCTGTTAATGTATGTTTGCATATGTCTTGAGTAATAATTTAGTAAATGTTTAAAAAAAAAAAAAAGGCAGCACACAACTATGTGCAGAACTGATTGTTAATGGAGCCACTTACATGGAGCAGGAAGGTATAGCAAATCTGTTGGCCGACAAATTCAGCTCTAGTTTTACCTGCTTTTGACCCAGCTGCTCCCCATGTTATACCATCAAACATAACCCCCAACTATCACTAGGGAGCAGGTCCTAAATGTGCTGTCTAAGACCAAGAACACCACATCAGTGGGTCCCTGTAAGATTTCAGAATGACTTCTAAATAGCCAGAAGCATGAGCTGTCTGGACCTCTGGAGTCACTATTTAACCATATCCTCCAGACAGGCTTTGTACCACATGAAGGAGGACTGCAACAGTCATCCCTTTGCAAAAGGCAGTCCATCATATCCTGGGAACTAACAAACCATAAGTCTGACTACTGTCATATGAAAAGTCATGGAAATAATTATCATGGATGTGATTAAAAATGACATAGGAAACATACAGATACTGGTTCCAACCCAGTTTGACTCTGTCCAAGGCAGGTCATGCCTATTCACTCTGGTGGACTTTTGAAAAAGTCACCAAGACAGTGGATGAGGGCAAAAATTGTGCATACTGCCTGCCATGACCTGGCTAAGGCTTTTGATAAATACCCCACTTAAGCATTGTAAACAGACTTGCAGAATTAGGCATTAACCCCTATGATATTCACTGGATACCCAGCTGGCTCTTAGACAGGACCCATGAAGTTAGGATGGGGAGACCACCTCCACAATTGCTTTGTGCTGGGCCTGCTCCCTTTTGGCATTTACTTCTTGGAAGTCAAGCCAGTGTGAAGGCCTCTGGCTAACCAAGTTTGCAGATGACTGCAAACTTGGAGCAGTCATAGAATCCCCTCAAGACATTATCATCCTACAGGAAGGACCAACTCAAACAAATGACTGTTGCCAAAGCCACAGCTTAAAACTGTCTGCCAAAAATCTGCATAACAGTAGCCTAGGAAATTACATCATAGGTAACACCCCCCTAAGAGTGGACCCAGTAGTCAGGGTTTTGGCGATGTATATGGATAGTAACCTTGCTTTTGACCAACATATGTCTAAGGTAGTAAGAAAATCATTCTTTGTTACTCAACTTATAAGCAAGGACATGGCATCTAGGCCTAAAGAGGTTATCTTTCCTCTGTATTGTGCCCTCATCAAAGTCATCATTGAGTATGATGCCCACTTCGATATGTACCTGACCAGGCACATGCAGCAACTGGAACATCCATAGAGGTTCCTCATAAAAAAATCCAGGGTGTAAACACCATGTCCTGTGCAGATTGTCTGAACGCTCTATCTCTTTCCTCTGTTTCCTACAGACTGTTGAGAGGCGATCTATACTTGACGTACAAAGCATCCTTGGATCCCCCTCTGATGGATCTTTTGCACATCCACAAAACCAGTAGCATCAGAACTACTTGATTTAGAGATTTGAACTTTGCTTGTGACATAAATAGGACATGATGGAATGACAGGTATGCATCTCAGAGAATCCCTCTTACTGGAACAAGCTTTCCATCCTTGAGAAGCAGAGTTCTTCCCTAAACATATTCAAGTATAACTTGGAGCAGTGGATGGAAAATCAGAAATTCATGCCAGGTCTAGCACCTATGTCTCTAGTGGACAGAGCCAGTCTGTACATAATACACTGGCTTATATATGCCCCCATAAAATGACCTCTAATGCTCAACAAACTTGCAGGATACATTTAGGATGCATGGCTAGGCTTACAAAAGGCCCCAGTAGTCTTTACGTTAGTATAATGAACCTGTGTCATTGACTATGTATGATATTCATTTTAAATCTGAAAGTACTATTTCTGTATGTATGAAAAAGGATAGCAATGACTGAAAGCAGTCGTTGTAGTCTGACTTTTGTTTTGTCTGAACTAATCAACATAATGGTTATTTTGTTTCCTTCAGAAGCTGATACACCTGAAGAATCTCCTCCACCTCTGCCAGAACGAACCCCAGAATCATTCATGTTAGCAAGTGAACTGGGTAAGTGTTTTAATAATTTTACTGTACTCTACTACTATCTTCCATACTTCCATTCTTTGCAGCAACTGTAGGCATTTAATAACCACCTGCCAGACCATTGATTGGATTTCCCTCCACCTGTCCCATATGTAGTCAATGGTTGTCATTTTGTTGATTTGACTATTTGAATGCGTTTATTGCCATTATCTTTAGCCATGTACCGATTTTTTACTCTCAGTAAAGCAAAGCAAGGCTTTGCAGTGCTTAGTGCTCTGTGCAAAAAGTTTCTACTGAAAATATGTTTCCTTGTGAACTCCAATATTCAGTAATCCATATGACAGTGCTGGTGACAAAGTTAAAAAGGGCAAGAAAATGTTAAAATGCTTTTTAGGGTTTTTTTTTTGCAGTTCTTAACGTCATTTTGAAGTCCACTTTGCTCAGGATTGAAGTTACTGAGGCAGTGCGCCTGTGAAATTTGTGCTCAGATTCTGTGGTCCTTTTCTCACGTCACTTGGATGCTTTAAAATCATTTGAAATCTTTACAGTGGTGCTAAATGTGTCACTTTATAGTGACATTTGAAGATTTCTAAATAATTGTATTCCTTTTATCCCTTTTTCCTAAAATTGGTTTTAGTATTTTGATATTGTCACTGTGAATTGTGTTGCCTCTAATCTTGGACTGATAAATTAAGTCCATCCATATTACATTTGCTTTTTTAATGTACATACAGTTCAGCCAGTCTCAAAGTAGTAGTGTTGCTTAAAGGGCACTTAAATGGGATTCCTCATATGAAGCTTGCTGAATGCATTGTTTTAACTAACTGTAGTATCACTTGATCATGAAGGAAAAGCATTTCCTCTTTTCTGCAACAGTCTTGTGGAAAAGGGTATTTTTTTCTGTCCTTCCAGCACTGGTCACTGTACTTTGAGAAGTCAAGTATGTTTCTTACATAGAATGCCAAGTAGGACCAATTCCATTCTTTTCTGTATTGTTTATTTTCTTGGGGAAAATATAAAACAAACATAAATTAAACAAGTTATCTCAACACTATGCTTTAGAGTAAGAACTTTACTCTTAAGTTTCTTTTATTGTGCTGTTAACCACTCCTCTCTTTGTTTTCTTTAATTTCATGGGCTTGCATTGCCTTCTTTCTGTTTAACATTTATCTCCATTTTGGCAAAATCTTAGTAGCTAGATTTTCAGTTAGTCCATTAGTTATTTTAAGCCTGCATTGCTTCTGGTGGACTTGATTAAATTGCTTTTATTTGAATGATAATAGCAGTGCCTGATTTTCTGCAGTGTTTTAGCTTACAGGCTGTCATCAATGGATGGGAAAGAGTGAGGGATTCCAGGGGCTTGCTTTACTGTTAATTTCCGTAAAACAAATGTTTGTGTAGTTAGTTGTACTGAAAAATAAATGCAGGTTGTGGACATCAGCCAGCATCTGTCATATCAATTCAGCTGAAATTCAAGAATCATGGCCATATCATTCAAGGGTGTCGGGAGGCGTATGCTTTGTATGCTAATGAGTGCATGTATCATTCAAGGGGGTAGCAGCACAAAGAAAAATGTTAAAACTTCCTATTACTGTGGCCCTTCCCAGTTCTTTCCTGTATCACTTACTTGCTAATAGTTAACAGCTCCCCATCCCTTCCCCTTTGATTATTAATCTTCAGTCCAAAACTCCAACCTTATTTGAAATTGTACGCTGCATTTAGGAACTAATTAGTCTTTCAGTCTGTCCTAGAAGAGCAACAAAGGAATGTTGTGCAGCTAGACAGGACAGGTAAACTGGAGAAAGGGTTGATAAGACAAAAAAAAAAAAACATACTGAAGTTATGGTACTAGTAAAGTACTACAAGAAGTTGGTGGGGGGGGGCATACCTCTCAACTATCCAGATTTTCGCAGAATGTCCAGATTTTGCTTCAAAGTTTTCGTCTTTTCCTCAAAGCTTTTGGTTTTCTGGCAACTCACTGAGGTGATCTGAGGAATGAAACTAATAAATGTCATACATTTGAGTTTCAGACTTTGTATCCTTTAGAAAATTAATTTTAATACATAGTCTGCTATTCTAGGAACTTTCAAAGTTTCAAACAGAAATATGTAAAATCTGTCCCAATTTTTAGGCCTTTGTACCCCCATTATGTCAAACTTTTTCCAAATTTCTTGGGCTTAGATGTTGAGAGGGGGCATTGGCAACAGGGTTTCCTTCTGGCTAATTGGGCTGTACCACGTTGCTAATTTGTGCAGGGGTGGAAATTTCTCAAGCATTTCAATTAGCACAATTCAATGGCGACTGCAATTTTGTACCCCCCTCCACTGGATGGTGTAACAGTGAACTGTTGCATCCGCTCCCTAACTAACACTGCTAAACATTCACTCTGTAGGAGACTGTGGTATTTAGAATATCAGTTAAAATAAGGTAAAAGTTGTACTGTTGGTATTTTGCTGAAAGCGAAGTGCAAGGGAATGAAAAAATTGTAAAGGTAAAAAGAAACTGTTAAAAGTATGTTACGTATATTCTTATCAAAGCTAGTTTATTTTTGTTTAGAGAAAGAAATCAGCATTCTGCATAGCCCAACAGTACTTTAATTCATAGAGCTGTAATAAATTTTATAGTGCAAGAAAAAGTGTACTTGATTCTTTTGAGACTTTGTGTAAAATGTCTTGCATTTAAGCAGCCAGAATTTATTGTGTCTGCTTAATTATTCTGAATACTGCCTGCAGGGCTTGATCAGCATCTTGGTTACAGAGTCAACTTTGCTCTCTCACTTGTTGAACCCAGGTTGGCTGCCCCTTCACCCCATTCCCACGCAGCTGTGGCTTTGTGTCATTTCGTATCTTAAAGATACAACAGGTAAGAAAGCAGCACTTGTGTGTGTGTGTGTGTGTGTGTGTGTGTGTGTGTGTGTGTGTGTGTGTGTGTGTGTGTGTCTCCACCATCAATGTCATATTAAGAAAATTTATTGTAATAGATACTGAAATGCATTCTTGATCACCTCACTTGGAAAAGTAGGGGCAGAACCCCAAAATCGCAATGAATTTGAAGTCTACCTTTGTATGATTTTTTTTTACTGAATGATGGTCCCCAGGAGTGTAACTTTTGACAAGCCTTTACAGTATGTGGACCATTGTTTCTTCCTGCTTTCACTTCCCCTACATAACTCTTGTTACATTTCTGTTCTATTTCACCATTGCCCACTCACTATAATTATATATATATATATATATATATATATATATATATATATATATATATATATATATATATATATATATATATATAAAACCCTTTCATATATTCCTTCATTTAAATCTTTATTTACTATATTGCCCCTGTATATGCTCCTCATTCCATCTCTGTTTACTTATTTATGATCTTTTCCCTCATAGCACTGTTTTTAGTTACTAGTGCATTGATTTTGTTTTAATTTTTAGCCCACAGCTGCATGGCTAATTGTTGCTTTCATTCCCATCCTTCAGGCCGAATCTCCACTCTTGTACATTTTCACTGAGCTGTCTGTAGTTTCCATGCTGTTTGCTTGTAACTCCTTATTATAGTTGTCTCTGCATGGAATACACCTTCCTCTCCTTGCACACAGATCCCTCTTATTGCTTTATGTGCAACCCATTACTATTCTTATGCTACTAGAAACACTTGTATCTTTGCTATTGTTAGTTCTGTGTAGACTTTTGTGTAATTTTTGTCACAGTCCTTGGTTATCATGTTCTGGGTTGTTTAGTTAAGTATACTACAGTTTGTTTTGATTTATTATTGTGTATATTGCTTCTTTTCCTGTATCTCTCTATATTACTAGCTATCCAAAATTTAAAATACCTTGTCAGTATTTGTCCCAGGATGTTAATGAAGAGTCTTCAGACCAGTTTAGTTACCTGGTTAATGGATGCATATTTTTACTTGAAGTTACAGAACTTCAAACTACATATGGTTGAGACCATATGATTGAAGTTCAATAACTTCAAAAAATAAGTCTTTTTTTTTTTTTTTTTTTTTTTTTTTGCATGGGGCAAGCCCCCTGCAACCCTGACATACCATATTACTCTTATATACCAACTCTGAGATCGCACTGCAGTGGGGAAAGGGTAACCCCCCCCCCTGATATCCACTGTATCTCAGTCTCTGCACAAACCGTCAGTGTTATGGAAATTCGATCATATGGTCTTGACCGTATGCAGTTTGAAGTTCCATAACTTCAGTGCAACAGTATGGACCCTTGGTTAAACAAATATGTGAATAATCACTTGTGACAATGGTGAGGTCTGCGTAAGAAGTGACAGATGCATTCAAGGTGGAGGTGGGATTATCAAGGATCAGCTCTGAGTCCTTTCGTATTTGCAGTGGTGATGGACAGGTTGACAGATAAGATCAGACAGAAGTTCCCATGGACTATGATGTTTGTGGATGACATCGTGATTTGTAATGAGAATACGGAACAGGTGGAGATGTGCTCTGGAGATGACAGGAATGAAGGTCAGCAGGGCTAAGACAGAATATATGTGTGTGAATGAGAGGGAGGAGAGAGGAATGATGGGGATGCAGGCAGTAGAGTTGGTAAAGGTGGATGAGTTTAAATACGTGGGATCAACAGTTCAGAGTAATGGTGAGTGTGGAACACCGGTGAAGAGAGTACAGGCAGGGTGGAGTGGGTGGAGAAGAGTGTCAGGAGTGATTTTGTGACAGACAAGTACCAGTAAGAGTGAAAGGGAAAGTCTACAAGATGGTAATGAGACCATCTATGTTATATGAGTTGGAGATGGTGGCACTGATGAAAAGACAGGAGTCAGAGCTGGAGGTGGAACAGTTAAAAATATTAAGATTTGCAGTGAGTGTGACAAGGATGGACAGAATTAGAAATGAGTATATTGAAGGGTTAGGGCAGGTTGGACGATTTGAAGACAAAGACAGAGAGGCAAGGTTGCATTGTTTTGGACATGTGCTGAGGAGGGATGCTGGGTATATTGGGAGAAGGATGCTAAGCATGGAGCTGCCAGGTAAGAGGAAAAGTGGAAGGCCTAAGATAAAGATTATGGATGTGGTGAGAGAGGACATGCAGGTGGCTGGTGTGACAAAGCAAGATGCAGAGGACAGGAAGAAATGGAAACAGATGATCCACTATGGCGACCTCTAACAGGAGCAGCCAAAAGAAAAGAAGAATCACTATCACTTTGTTGCGCTTCTGGCATACCAGACCAGGTACACTTTGTCAGAGCAGAACCTTTACTGTTTGACTACCTTTACAATACCTGAAGTGGTCAAGCCTTTCCAAGTCATGTAAATTATCCATTATAAGTAGTGTATAGAAAAACAGACCTATTTACATGTGAGATACAGTGACTGCTTTGGAGTTTTTCTGGCTAGTTCATTTAAATTCATTTAATGAATTTGGAAAATGTGCCTTTCTTCACTTTTAAGGTTAATGGGAGCAGACTCTTAGTTTAGTTTCCTAAAAGTAAAATTGTTTGGGACCTTTAAAAGGGAATACTGGTACTTTATTCGGTTTAACTTTTTCCATGACTACTACTATTGACACCTTTTGGCATGTCCAGCTGAATTCAGAAGTTCCTATTGAGAACTAGAGAGATTATTAAATGGGCAACAGATTTATCAAGCAGTAATCGTGAACAGTGTACTCAGAGGCTATAGCAAGATGTCTATTTTAAACAGATGTCCTATTTTTCTCTTTTTAATGTTGCCCTGAAGGACTGAAGCTCAAGATCGCATTTTAAATAAGCCATGTGTTTGTCTTTTTGTGTCAGTCATTTAAGGGATAGCTTAAAAGTACCTAGCCTTTTATATGTTCATAGGTAGGTACTAGGCTATTGTCCCTAGGGCCTATATAAGCCTAGCCAAAAAGGTACCCTGGCTTTCGCCAGCCAAGAAAATGATTTGCCTGTGCCCCTGTTGAGCAGAGCCACAGAAGTGATCCCTGGGGTGAATTTCCTATTTCCCATCCCGAGATTTTTCTTAAGTGCTAATGAGGAGCTTTGTTTGATATAGATAGGTAGTTTGTTTCAGAGTATGGGAAGTCTCTGGGACAGGAATCTATCCCTCCAGCATGTTCTGTTTATTGTGATGACAAGGTTTAGGTCCCTAGAACGTGTAGTTCGGAGTGATTAGGATTTCTTTAAGTGCAGCTTGTCCAACAGCTCTGGGTTTGACATAGCTTTGTATGTTAGGCAGAGATCGCCTCAGAGTAGGCGATATGCGACGGAGTAAAGCTGGAGTTTTTTGAGATGGTTTGCATAGGGCATCTGTTGGAGGCAGGTAATACTTTTTGTGAGGTTTGCTCAGTGCTGTATTGACATCTCTTTTAAGTGAAGAGCTGTCCACTTTCCCCACTTCACACTTTGCTGTCATCAGCAGATTCATTCTTTGAATGGCTGTTTTTTATGCTATGCTAACAGATAGTGAAACAGAATGCCATTTGTATTACCAGAATCTCAACATTGGAACTACCTTCATTTCTGTAGATCACTTTCAGTTGTTAGTCATTCGTTATGCTTAATAGCAACTCGGGGGTGGCACTAATTACAACCAGTCTGGAACCTGACTAGGACTTGATGTAGTTCTAAGTTTGAGTGGTGGTCTAGACAACAAGTAAAATTGAATGTTGTAGCACATTTAATGTACGCTTTCATACTGTGTTTGGACTTGGACTAGCAGGGTCTGTTTGTGGTGAATGGTTTAAGTTAACATTGATTAAGCAAATCAAATCAAACCAAACGGTACCAAACAACAAGATCTGCTAGTCAATGGAAAAGTGCAAGTCTCAAACTGTGCTGTGTGTGAGTTTTGCTGTTTGTGGACCTCTGCAAGTTATCTTGATGTGGTATATGGATCTGTTACTGTGTAATACTGATAGTAAACACTAGTTAAGTTTGTGTTTGGAAATCTTTAGAGCCAGCTGTTGTTTTGTAGTGTATGGTCTTGTCACAGTAGAGCACTCTTGATTGCAGCAGCTTTAAAAACAAGAAGCTGTGTGACAGTATTGTTTTATGGGCAGGTAAATAAGCACAGGTTAACTACATTTGTATTCAGTGACCACATACAAGTTTGGAGATGGGCATTATTTGGGGGCAGAGCAAATAGAGTTTACCACAGGGAGGACCAGGAGCATGGGTAACCACACTTGCTGGGGTAGTGTGGCTCATAGGGGGACAGCAGTGTGAAACTTTAGAGTTCAAAAAAAGCAATGGCTACACCCCTGATAGCAGTGTTTCTTCTGTCTCCGTGCTTCCATGTTTCTTTTACTGCAAAGGTGGGAGGGGCACAGTTTGTTAATCATATTGGTGACCCCCAAAAACTCATTCTTGTGAGCCCCATTCTTCTATACTTTGTTTCAGTTAAACTTTGTGTTTACTGATGCTGTTAATGCTGTTTACTTTGAGTCTTCCTAAATTGTTTCTGTTGGGAGGCCCTGGCCTCATTAATCTGCATGCAACCCCTAAAACTTTAAAGCTTCTGTTGTAAAACATTAGTTTTATTTCCCTTTATCTCCCACTCCCAGTACTGTTGTGTAAATCTGCCCACTAAGGTAGTATTATACCTTTAGTAATATTCTTTTTTGTTTTTTTGTTTAGAGCAACCTTCCTAAACTTTTTTTTTCTTACTCACTGTGGTCTTTCTTGTACTTTGCTTTGTCTGCTTGATTTCACTTTTTCCATTCTAATGGATAGCTGTTTTATACACATTCGCACACAGTCTTTTCTTATACACAATAGCTGCACAGTTTTTTTTTGTGTTGTAATTTTTTAAATTGTTTTGATTTTTATCTTGGAGTTTTATTTAAATTTTCTTTCCTTAGAATTTTAAAAGTTCATGACTGTGGCCACATATGTTTTTCATTCTCTGATTTCAAAGGAATTAAATCTAATTTGTGGGAGGAACTGAAAAGTAGGATTTCTTGTGCAGTGAAGACTAGGCAGGAAAGGGTGTAGTCACTGGGAGGTGCAAGCATACCTCTCAACAGTCCAGATTTTTGACTCATATTTTTGGTCTGTTGCTTATAAGATTTGTGGTTTTCTGGCAAATCACTGGGATGATATAAGGATTGAAGTCACTAAGTAATGGCATACATTTGAGATTCAGACATGAAATCCTTCAGAAAATGTATGTTAAAACAAACCCTGTTACTCTAGCAACTTTCTAAGTTTATAAGAAATATATTTAAAATACTTTGTTATAAATCTCCAAGTGTCTTTGCAATAAAAAAGTAGAAATCCAATGACAAAACAATAGCAAAAACAAGGCTCCAGTTTCTTCAGAAAATACAGCTGTTTATCCACACAGTACACAAGCGTTTTCACGAATGCTTCTTCAGGTGTAGCCATACTGCTAACAAAAATCACCTGTTTTAAACTAACATCATACATCACATGACTCCATCAATTAATGATTTAAAAAAGAATACCTTCTAAAATGTCAAATTACTAAAATATATTCCTAAAAAAAATATATATATATATATATATATATATATATATATATATATATATAAATTTGATACAAAAATACAAATTGCTATTTAATATATAAACATGATATAAAGTTGATAATGATTAAAATCACCTGCTTAATGGTCTGTTTTTTTAAAATGGGTCTTAGGGGTACGTGGTCATTCAGTCCATGTCCCACATCAGCCCTCAACCTAACGATCCAATTGGCTTCCAATTCTTCAGTTCTAGCCCTGATGTCACCTGCACTCTTATTTTCTTTACATCTACCTAAGACCATGAATTTAAAGCTGTGTCTCTCATTGGTCTCTGAGATATGTTTTGCAAGGGCATTAAACATACTTTTTCTTTTTAATGTGGTATATGTGCTCCGTTAATACGTTCATGGAGAAGGTGAGCGAAAGTACAAATCCACTACTTAACAGTATGACTGCCATAGAAGGGGTAGACTTTCCCAATATTGACTTTATAGCGCTGAAGAGTGATCTGCTGTCATTAGAGAAGGATTTATTTAAGCAAAAACGTGTGCAATATGAAAAATTTCATTTTGCAGCTTGCGTTGCTGAAAGCATTGTACCACGTGGGCTAAGGGTATTGAAAATGCCCGCCCAGGCAGACTGTGATTCATTGTTAAGTGAATGGCAACAGTTAAATCTTAATACCAGCATGAGTTACTTAAAATTGCTAATTGCAGCAGCAAATAGAGAAGTGGTGGTGGTGCTTGATTCTATTAAGAGAAAAATATACTGAACTGTATAGAAAATATGATGCCTGAGCGGTTGTGAGAACAGTGAATGACTCTATTGACAAGGTTATGACTTGTAGAAAGCTGCTACAGACCAAATTTAAAAAGTTGGAGAGAGATAGAAAAGGTTTTGAATTGGGCAATGTGTTCACGTGACCACGTGAGCCAAATACAAGTATATCAGACGCTGAACCTATTAGGAATGCAGAAGTAGGAGTCTCAGCGAACCATTTTGTGGGAATGGAATTGCCAACCAATCCAAAGGCTACTGATGTGCAGGAAGACCAGGAAGGGCGTATTCAAAATGAAGGGGAAGCTGCAATGCGTGAGATAGCGACCAGAGCTAGAAAGAAAACTTTTTCCATTGTGGCGGATGTTCATCGGGAAGCGGATGGTGCCATCTCTAGACCCGGGGAATATGACAGAGTGAACAATTCTTTTTTTAGGCCCCACAGGGCAGCTGAAACTCACATTTCCACTTCCCACCAGGGAAAGGTCCGTGAGCAGAGGAGGCAGAGGACAGACTCGAAATCAGCCAAGAGGGAGGAGTACCACCCAGAACAAGAGGAAACATATGGAAGAAATGGTGTCGGAACACCATAAAAAAAGCATTTATGAACGCAAAAGTTTGATAGTTAATTTGTCGTCAGTTGTTTTAACTGAACATGAGCGTAATGTGTTAGAAAAAGGCTTGTCATTTATTCCAGCGGCAGACATGGACATTACAGAGATTATATTTGACATTAAAATATTTACACATAATCTTATGCTCAAAATTATGTTTAACAATGATTCTAATGAAAAAATATTTAATTTTAGTAAGCCAAGTTTATTTATACCCAAGCCAAATTTGTTAATTAATGCTTTTGAAAGAGTCTGTATAGAAGATGTATATAGGGTGTATTATGAGCAAAAAAAGAAATGTGGTAGAAACAAATGGCACAATATGAGTAAAGAAGAGTTTGAGGTCCTGATACACCTTCAGAGTGAACCTACAATAATGACACGGCCAGCTGACAAAGGAGGGCAGACAGTTATAATGAATAAAGAAAAATATGATGATAAAATGAATGAATTACTGAGTGACACCAAATTTTATCAAAATATTTCTCCTTTGCAGGTGAAACAAATGATAGAAAGAGTGCATAAGGAACTTAGAAATTTAGAGAAAAAGGGATTAATAGACAGTAATCTTTTGAAATACTTTATAATACAAAATCCTACTACACCTAATATCCAGGGACTTCCGAAAGTTCACAAGTGTAAAGAGAACCCCCCTATGAGACCCATTGTGGCAGGGAGGGATTGGTGCACAAAATCTGTTTCTATTTTTATAGAAAAGAATTTAAAAGGTTTATTAGGGAAGTCAATTCATATCTTGAAAGATACAGAGCCACTTCATCAAGGATTTGTATAGATTTACTAGGAGGGGCACTCATTAGAATCAGTTATTTTGGTTACACTTGATGTTGTGTCCCTCTTTGCAGATATCCCAAATGAGTTTGGTATTGGCAGCATTGTGAAATCATTAGATAAAGATGGTAGTTACACACAAGAAAGCATAGAGTTAATACAGATTCATTTGAGACTAGTACTTGAAAACAACATTTTTCTGTTCAGGGACAGGATATACTGGCAAAGGAATGGCGTTGCGATGGGGACTTATAGTTGAGAGCTGAGAGAGAGGAGGATAAAGTGAGAGATGGTATCAAATGCTTTTGATAGATCTAAAAAATGGGCAGTTACAATGTGACCTGTGTTTCGGGCTTTGTTGATCATATCTAGGAAGGATGTTAGTGTAGTGGATGTGCTGTGACCTGGGTGGAGTCAATGCTGTGTTGGGGAGAGTGTTTTATAGCATGTAACCTAAGAGTAGCTTTTGCACACATTTTTCTAGGATTTTAGAGATAGGGGAAAGTATAGCAATGAGTCAGAAGTTGGCGATATTGGTTGATGGGACCACCTTTGTGAAGAGGAAGGATGATTGCTTTTTTCCCACAGGAAAGGGACATGGGATTCCTTGATAAATCTGTTTATCAAAATGCTAATGGGATAGGCGACTACGTCAGCAACGATTTTTAAGAAACATGGCAGGAATTCTATTGGCTGAGCATCAGCAGGGTTTTAATTTGAAGAGGAGTTTTTAATGGTAGAGGTGGAGATGGGAGAGAGATTGAATTCTGGTTGTGAGGATTGTTGTGTACTGTAAGGGGGGAGGGTGTTGCTTGGAGTAGCAAGATTCAAAGAATTTGAGGTGTGAGGTAAGGAGTGTTGTAAGGAGGAAGAAGAAGAGCTTGTAGGAATAGTATTACTTGTGAGAGATAAAGAAAAAGTAGCAGTGATGTTGGCAATGGTGTCAATAAAGGAGGAGTTAAAAATGCTAGCTATTTGTTCCGGATGCAGGTCAGTGTGTGGACAGGGATTGGGTTTGGAGCCAAGGTTTAAGTGATTATTGATGGAAGACCAGAACATTTTGGGGTTATTTTTTCTATTTGTTTGTTGGTTCCAGAAATATTGCTGTTTGTCTTTAGAGATGAGTCTTTTAGCTTGGTTACAGAGCTGTTTGTAATGAATGAGGTCAGTTGGAATATTAGATTTAAGCCAAAGTTTCCGAACTTTGTCCCTTTTAGTCATAATTTCTTTGGTAGATTTTGTTAACTAGGGTGCTTGCTTGATTCTTTTAGTCTTGGTAGGAGTTGGACTACTCAAAATATTTAGGAAGGTATTAACGAAAAGGAGAGCGTCATCCAGTGGCAGAGTTTTAAGTGTATTCCAGTTAATGTTATTGAGGAGGCTAATAAGTGTATCGGGGGTGAATTTTGAAAGGTTTTGGACAAGTCTAATGTTATGGACTTTAGGGGTGGATGAATAGGCACGTATAGCATAGGCAGGAAGATGATCACCAAGGAAGTTTGACATGGTGCCGAAAGCTATGTACTTGGAGGGGTCTGAGACTAAGATGGAGCCATCATTGGTTTTGTTGTTGTACCTTGTGGTGGTAGAGATAGGTTGGTTGAAGTGAAACAAATTTATGCTGGAAGGTGTTTGTTTGGAAGAAATGGAGGCCTAGTCAGTATTCATGTCACCAAGGATAATTGTTTCATTTTTTTATAGTATAGGGAATCCAGGAAAGGATATCTTCTAGAACTGTTATGTTATTTCCATGGGGGATATATAGGACAATAATACAAAAGTTTTTTGATCTATTAATATTCAGAAAGGAGATGGAATTGAGGGGTAGATTCTTTAAATGGTGATAATGTTGAAGGTATTGGGGTAGATGATGGCAACACCACCTCATTTTTTTATTACGGTTGTCTGCCCTAATTACACTAAGGTTTGGTGGAAGAAACTCTGAGTGTTATATAGAGGGTTCTAACCAGGTTTTTGTGGCAGCTAGGATACTGGTATTATTTTGAGAGAGCCAGGCATGCAACTCGGTTTTATTGCAGATACTTTGAAAATTTAGGGTATTATGTGAAGCATTTTAAAAGTGTTTTAGAACATTTCAGGGAGTTAGTGTTAGAGGAGAGGAAAGTGGTGTTGGGCCCAGGGTTAGGGTGGATGTCCCCAGAACAGATGAGGGACAAAAGGATATGGGCAAGACGGCGTAAGATATGTGAAAGTTTAGAGATGATATAGTGGAGAAAGAAGTGGGAGTTGGATGGGTAATGTAAGGAATAGTTTGTGTGGAGGATATGTGGTATTGCACAAAGAAGGTAATTTGTATGATATATGCTAGGGCTAATGTTGGAGTATGAATTGTGCAAGGAAAATGTAAAGCTGGCTTTGTAGTTTGTTTTGGGAGGTAAGGAGTGAGGGTTTAGTGATGTTGCTTGTAAAAGAAGTAGGAGCAATAGAGAGAGAAAAATTAGGAATAGTGTATGTGGAAAGACGGGAGACATTTTGAGACAATGCTGTGTAAGTACAGGAATTGAAGACGGGATGTTAGTAAGTGAGCTGGACTATGGTAAGTCAAAACAGTTCTGCAGTTTCACACAATTATTCAAAAAAAGAGTTGTGTAAAAGCTTTCTTTCTGTTATAAATGTTGTTTTCTTAAGACCTGAAAGTAGAGAGTCACTTTTAGAGTTTAGTTTTCACCATGACCAGTATCAGAGAAATGTTCTAAATATAAAAGTGTGGGCTAAGGGGATAGGGGGAGGACTTATGCTAGTCGGGGTCCCAGTAGTGTGCACGCCAGAGTCGGGGACAAAAAAAGTATATAAAATATTGTAGTACGTACAGATAAAAGTAAAAAGACTAGTAGGCATGCACTGCAAGTAGGAAGGATAATTTTGCTCGTTTCACCCTAGGTTGTCACCGTGGTTGGAGGGGTCCAGCCAAGATGTTTAAGTCTGGGAGCCCCGTTGCCCTTTGTGCAGTATAAAAAGGAACTGTAATAAAGATAATAGGATGATCAAATAAGCATTTGAATTCAGAATCTAAGACAAGCAGGGAATGAAGGAAAATGATATACAAAGGTTACACAGTAGCATGGTACTGCATAACATTACATAGTGAATATGTGTAAATCACTGATGCAAAACATCTGAACAGCAAAGAAATGCTAAAGGTGCAGTTCCAACACATGTGATGTGATTTAGCAATGGAGAAAGGAATAAGCATTGTAGACTAACTCCCTACACACTTGTGCCATCTCTATTCAACCGTGCAGAAAAGCAGCAGCCTACCGCAACATATATTAACAAATGCAGATAGTGAAGAAGCAAATATGCATACGCTATGCTATAGGGCTAGCAGAACTGTTCAGACTAATAACAATGTACTAATAAGTTTGCAAAAGTAAAATTAACAACAAGTAGTTACTAATACCCAAACAGTATTATGCAAATTGCACTGAGTAATATATTTAACAGGTGCTTTAAAGTAGTTGAGATTCATAAAAAGAAAAGAGAAAAAAAATAAAAGTCTTTTCACAGGGCTTTGATTACAGTACCGCACCCAGCACAGGACAAATAACGCAATTTGTATTTACATCCACAGTTCCCCAGAATACTTACAATGCAGGCGCACACCACTAGGAGATGCCAAAACCAGTCAAGAAAGTTTAAAACATGTGGCGCCTGCAAGTAGCGGGAGGTTAAGTAACTTCTGTTAGGGTAAATGGGGGAGGGGTCTACAGAATGCGCAGCCAGTAGTATTGTTTCAGAATCAATCAGTGAGCAGGACTATGGTAAGTCAAAACAGTTCTGTACATTCCTATTTTGGAGCCTTCTTCCCCTCATTTTGTCGGGCTTTGCCCAGATTTCTTGCATTAACAAGTAGAGAGGTATGCAAGTGCTCTTAAACTACTGCTGTTGTGTGACTGCATTAAAATTTTCTTACCCAACTGCCCAGTCCATGTTGTGTTTTTAAACTCTGTGGCTTTTGAGTTGCCCACCCCTACTTGTAAGTTTGACCTTGGAACGTCTCAGGTACGTTTCATCTGCACATGCTTTTGGGCACTAAAAGATCAAACTGGGAAGGCCCTTCCATTGCACTGTTAAAGGACAAGTTACCCTTTATTTCATATCCTCCAATTCACTTATTGCACAATGCAATAGACAGAGTATTAATTGCTTTTTATGTCTTACTTTTAAAATCCATAACATCTGGAGAAAGACTTGCCAGTCACTGGAGAACCTATGAATAGCTTCTCAGGAATGACCTTGGGACAGGTGCTTCTGTTTTGCTCCCAATAAGAGAAGGAGCATAGGGCCATTACTTTAGCGAGATTACTAGTCACTAGAAGATTTGAGAACAATTGCTAAGGTGCCAGCTTGGCACTAATGCTGCTGATTTGCTCTTGGTTAGAGGAGTATAGGGACATTAATTCCTGACAGTCTTTGAATGTGCAGTTTGTATGGAACTTCCCTGATTGATCTGATTGCCATTTTGGCAGTACGGTCTCTGAATGTGCAGTGTGTATGGGACTTCCCCTGATTGAGCTGGTTGCTGTTTTGGTGGTTAACCTCTTTGGTTTTAATTTTGGTCCTTTGTGCAGGTTGGCTTTCTGTTGTGCCAAATTGTACTTACTATCCATGGGCATCTACCAAGAGAAGGCTGTAACAGTTGTACTGAACCCAGCAACATGTGCAACAATACTATGTCACAGGAGGCAGCTTTGAATTAATGCTGCTGTTTTCCTGCTGGTGAGAAGGAGCAAAGGATCATTGATTCCTAGTTTGCATGTTGCTGTGATAAGAATAGTTCTAGTAGGCAAATCACCACTACTCATGATTTTTGGCAGACCTAATTCTGTGTTTTCATTAATTACTATTTAACTGCCATCTAACCTAACTTGAGTGTTACCTTAAATATTTAATCCATTACTCTTAAAGCTTTATTGTAATGGTCTCCCTCCAACCCCTGAGTACTGTGACAAGACCAACTCCTTCACCATGGAGCAGCATGTCTCAACAGTCTGCTGTCACCTAGTCAAAGGCCTTTCTGATCACCTTAGGTGTCATAAGGCAGTGTAACAGCTGCCTTATGCTTAGTGACTGTTCACTGCTTCTATCAATTGATTGTACATCTTGCAAGAGTCGTAAATGCATTTATTTGTCTTTGTTTACCAGGAAAGACCAACTGAGTAATTCCCATTTTCAGCAGGGACCCGGGGAGAAAAGCTCCATTTGCTTACATTGCATTATAGTAAGTTCCAGTCAAACACAGAGTAGTTGCATTTCTATTTACATTTATACACAAACAGTAGTTACATTTGTACATATACATTCTAAGATTTTGCAGAGGTGTAAGTTAATAAAGACAAAGCACACTTGCAACTTAATGGATTGTACAGGCAGCAGTTATGTATAAAAATGTTATAATTTCAGTAAGAGGTTGAGAATATTGACCACAACTCTGATCTGAGATGTATAACAATAATTATCCTTTTTTTTTTGCTTATTATTACTAGTTATTGCTTCTAGCAATTTATATATAGCACTTTTTATTGCCTGCTGCATACTTTTTCTGTATTTTATTGCTATTAACTAATCTGCACGGTTAAACTAAAATTGTCTGCCTTACAGGGCCTGATAAATAGGTTTTTACTGTCACACTGTTTGTAAAGCTTTTTAGCTAGTTTCACTGTGTGAAAGGTATTAACGGGAAATTTTCTCTACTTGTTAAGCACCTATTTTTTCTGATTTCCTGCTAAGGAGTGCATCATGTAACTGGTTTGTTTGCAGTAAAAAACTTTCTGTAGAGTCTCCCTGCTCCTTTATCTGTTTGAAACTTTCATTTTGTGGCTCACTGCTGTTCTACTGTGATAAACATTTCTGTAGTATTAACTGTCTAAACGAGTGTAGGCTAGTAGCTTTAGTATTGTTCACCACCCTCCCTGCCTGTTGGTGTCTTGCTGTTATACTTGGTGGCTTTGCAGTTGCCCGTCCCTACTGTAAATTTGATCTGAGACACTCCTCCCAGTCTAGTGTCATTAGTTCATTCTACCTAATACAGAGAGAACATTTGAGAAGGCCAAACCACTTAGTTTCCTAACCTTGAATTATCTTCTGCTTCTCTTCTCTCTCTTTCCTTTACAAAAAAAAAAAAACTTTGCTAGAATCTCCCTGTGTTCTTCTTAACTGTAACAAAAAAATGTACGCTTGTTTCCTGCCTTTCCTGTAACAAGTCTAGTCCAGATACAGATTTGCTGTATCCAGGACTGTTTGTAAGCTCCTAAGCCCCCAAGCCTGTCTGTGTTGGAAGGAAGCCTGCTAGCTTATCAGTGGGAGTGGTAAGCACTAGGTAACCTATCTGCCACATAAGGAGTGGTTCTGGGCCAGAAATTGTAGTTATTGGCAGTTTGGGCAGTTTTTCCATCTCTCTCAACTTTCTGATTTAAAAGCCCGCATTTGCACTTGTTTCCCCCCTTTCCTGTAACTAGTCTAGTCCAGATACAGATTTGTTGTATCCATAACTGTTTGTAAGCTGATGAGGCCCCCAAGCCTTTCTGTGTTGGAGGGAAGCCTACTAGCTTATCAGTGGGAGTAGTAAGCAGTAGGTAATCTATCTACCACATAAGGAGTGGTTTCTGGCCCAGAAATTGTAGTTATTGGCCGTTTGGGCAATTTTTCCATCTCTTTCAACTTTCTAATTTAAAAGGTCGCATTTCCACTTGTTTCTTTCCTGTAACTAGTCTAGTTCAGATACAGATTCTTAGTTTTAGCACTTGAATTTGCTTATTCATGCTCAGCACTTGTTCAGAACTTGTAAGCACTAAATAAGCTACAAATTAATGCAGCACTCAACCTTCCTCATTACCTAAAGGAAAACAGTTTTTGTACTTACTTTCCTCACTTGCTTAGAGAAAAACAGCTCTTGTACTCACTTTCCTCACTTGTCTAGAGGAAAACAGTGTTTTATTCAAGCATGTCCAAGGGTCAGCTCCCAGTGTTCTCTCCTGTCTATTTGATTAATCTGGACATCTTGGGGCAGTGTAGCAATTGCCTCATGTACAAAGACAACCCTCTCCTCCTCCCACCCAACAGTACAAACTGTGAGAGATGCACTTATTTAGCCATACTGGAGGTAAAGCTCTCTCCAACCAAGACTGAACTTGACAGTCAAGAGGAGAAGGTAAACACTTGCACCACACTACACTCATCACATAGTCCCACTAAACTTACACCACCAAAATCCACATACAGAAACACAAAAAACATTAGTGGAAGCTCTTAATAATAATCCGCTCAAGCAACAGAGACCTCCAAAGAAGAAACGCAAGCACCCTCCACCCCCCTCAACACAACACAAATGAGACATAGCCCACAGACTCAGTGTGCCACTCAACCACAGCCCATAAGGCAAAACAACGTACCCAACACACTAGTAATAGGTGAGACTATAGTCAGGCACACTGATGTCCCACTCACCAGGCTAAACAAGAAGGTTACTGTCAGCTGCCTGTCGGGTGCCAGGATCCACCACATAACCCACGCACTCTGGACACTCCACAAGTACAAATATGACTCTGTCATTGTCCATGTTGGTGTGAATGACCTGAGAAGTACCTACCTGGACTACATGAAAAGAGACATGGAAGAGCTCTTCAATCTTGTAGGCCAGCCAGGTATGACCCTAGCCCTAAGTAGCATCCTGCCATCGCTCAGAATGATACCGCAGTACAAGAACAAAATTATTGATTTCAACAATTGGCTAAGCTTCTGGTGTCATTCTAAGGGGATCCAGTATCTGCCTGGGATGACATGGTCAACAGACTATGATGCTACATGAGATGGCCTGCACCTGTCACTCCTGGGATTCTGGATACTGGCTAAGGCTCTTGCCGCCCCTATAGTGCCTTTTGTAGGCTATGTTCAAATGACAAATTCACCACCATAACAGGAACAGGAAAGCAAAAACTGAGGGTAATGCTACTCAATGCTAGAAGTCTAAATCACAAAACGCACTCCCTGGAGGCACTCCTTAAAATGGAGAACATCAATATCTGTGCAGTGACTGAGACCTGGTTCAAGGCTCCAGAGAGCACCCATGCATTATCAGGCTGTAACTCATACCACACTTTTCGGCCACCTAACCTGGACCGGAACAGCAAAGGCGAAGGTGTGTCCATATTCATTAAGGATATCCACAACTCCAGGCTAGTTGCTCAGCATAATGTATCTGAGGTTATCCAAGTGCAACTAACTCTGGGCAAAACTGCAATCCAAATTATAGCTTGCTACAGATCCCCTACCATGCCCCAGGATTCCCACTCCTCTTTTCTTGATATACTGGAGAATGTTAGAGTTTAACCAAATACCCTAATAATGGGCGATTTCAACTACCCCACCATTAACTGGGAAAACTACTCATGTACCAGCTCCTTCGCTGAACGCTTTCTGGAATTCATAAATTCCAACGCCCTGGATCAACTTGTCCACACCCCCACCAGGGACAACAATATCCTAGACCTAGTCATTACCAACATGAGTGACCGGTGTTACACACCTGAAGTCAACTCCTCGTTGGTCAGATCCGACCATAAGCTAATCATCCTAGATATCCACATGCCGCCCCCAACCCCCATTAAGGAAACCACAGTAAAAAATGTCTCCAAAGCCAACTTCATACTTCTTAAGACAGAAGTGGCAAACTTCATGACACCCATGCAGATGGACAATACAGTTATGACTGCTGAATCCTACACAAATGCACTCTATAAGCACTTACACGAGTGCATGGATCGTGCTATCCCAGACAGAACCAAGACACTGTCCTCCAAAAAAAGGAAGCCAATCTGGTGGTCCCCTGCCATAAACAAACTCTACAACAGAAGGAAGAAACTGTTGCAAAAGAGAGTAAAATCCCATGAGTGGAGGAGCTCCCTCGTCAGCCTCAGTAAGAATATGCGATCCTTTATAAGATCCTCCAAAGCTAGCTATGAAAACAAAATCGCCACTGATTCTTGGGACAACCACAAAGCATTTTATAGCTATGTCAAGAATCTCAATGGCAACACCCAGATCTGCTCTGAGTTACAGCACAACAGCACGAAAATTCCAGAACCAGCTGATATTGCCAACATCCTGGCAGATAGGTTCAGTGCTAACTTTACCCCCCTCTCACCCCCTAAAGGGCCCATATCTATACAGGAAGAATGCAGAGTCCCTGTAATCACAACTACGCAGGTAAAAGCTGCACTCTCTAAATCCAAAAAACACAGCATCCATGGGACCTTACAACATCCCAGGCTGCGTTTTACATGAACTTCAGAACAAACTGGCTCCCCACCTAAGCACTATGTTCATTCAATCATAGCCTCACATCAGGCTTTGTGCCACCACTGATCCCGGGAACTATCACAATATTAGCCTGATGAGCCTGGTCTGTAAGGCCATGGAACGTATCATCATGGAACTCATAAACAAAGACATTGGTAACCTCCAAACTCTGGACCCCACCCAGTTCGGGTTTGTGAAAGGCAGATCATGCCTCCTGAACCTGATCGACTTCTTTGAGGTTGTCATCAAAGCCGTAGACAAGGGTAAGGTGGTTCACACAGCCTATCTTGACCTCGCCAAGACTTTCGACACCATCCCCCATTCTGGAATTATAGCTAAACTCACTAAACTAGGTATAAATCCCTACGTCACAAGATGGGTTGCCAACTGGCTCACTGATAGAACCCACACAGGAAAAGTTGCAGACTCCAAGTCTGACTTCATACCAGTGACAAGTGGACTACCAAAGGGTTCAGTCCTGGGACCTCTCCTGTATGGTATCTACTTCTCTGAAGTACAGGCTAACACAGAAGGCCTTTGGCTAATGAAGTTCGCAGGTGACTGCAAACTAGGAGCCATAGTCGAGTCCCCAAATGATGTGGACATCCTACAGAAAGGCCTCACTCAGACAGATGCCTGGTGTCAGAGCCGTGGCCTCAAGCTCAGTGCCAAAAAGTGCATTGTCATCCCCTTTGGTAAAAACTCAGTACCCATGAACTACCACATAGGCGGTAGTCTACTTAATGCCGAATGTGTGATAAGAGACCTTGGGACCCAGGTGGACACTAGTCTCTCCTTTGATAATCACATCACCACAGTAGTCAGGAAATCCTTCTACGTGGCACACCTCATCACAAAATGGTTCTCATCCAGGAAAAAAGGGGTCATCGTTCCCCTCTACTCGACACTCATTAGACCCATTATAGAGTACAACGCCCCTTTTGGAATGTACCTCACATGACATCTACAGCAGCTGGAAAGGCCACAGAAGTACCTCACAAAGAGGATTACTGGCCTCAAACAGATGCCCTACACTGACCGTCTCAAAAACCTCCAGCTTTACTCCGTAGCATATTGCTTACTCCGAGGTGATCTCTGCCGAACGTATAAAGCTATGTCAAACCCAGAGCTGTTGACCATGTTACACCTAAAGAAATCCTAATCTCTGAATTACATGCTCTAGGGACCTAAACCTTGTCACTACAATAAACAGAACTTGCTGGAGGGATAGATTCCTGTCCCATGGACTTCCCGTACTCTGGAACAAGCTACCCATCTATGTCAAGCAAAGTTCCTCATTAGCACTCTTCAAGAAAAATCTTGAGTGGATGGGAAAGAGGAAATACACCTCGGGGATCACTTCTGTGGCACTGCTTGACAGGGTCACAGGAAAATAACTTTCTTGGGTGGCATAAGCCAGGGAACCTTGTTGGCTAGGCTTATTTAGGCCCCTGGGCCAATAGCCTAGTACCTACCTATGAGCCTATATTATGCTTAAGGGGAGTATTTGGATAGTACTGTACAGTGAAAAATTTTAACCCTGTGATCATGTACAGGACCCCAGGATTGGTTAAGATGTTGTGTAAGCAGTGGTTTAAAACTACTGAG
This sequence comes from Protopterus annectens, assembly GCF_019279795.1. Lineage (NCBI taxonomy): Eukaryota > Metazoa > Chordata > Ceratodontiformes > Protopteridae > Protopterus > Protopterus annectens. The sequence goes on from NC_056745.1 coordinate 1,202,252,006, forward strand.
TGTCGGAGATATAAATATTTAAGAAACATGGAGGCAACCTTTTTCATCATATCACTCTCAATAAGCATCATTCCTTCACACCACCACATCACTCAGAACTTAGCAGTAGGGCCATAATTTGTGCTGAAGCTGTAAATAAAACTTTACCAAATCCTCCTAGACTGCACTGAAAGAGCCTAGCCTCCAGCACAAAAAGACAACACCTACTACTCCTCCACATGTACATACTGCAAATCCCCACAGTTCACCGAAGAGTCATCAGGAAAGCAGGCCTTAAGCCCATAAGATGCAGTAAATTTACTTCTGAGCAGAAACATGATTTAGTCATAGGTGGCTTTGTAGTTAAGCATACAGCAAGCATAACACTCACCAGAATGGACAAAAACAGGGTAACTGTTAGCTGTTGGTCCAGTGCCAGGATCCGTGATGACACAAGGGCCCCAAGATCCCTTAAAACAAGTAAATATAATTACAACCTTTTTATTGCCCATGTGGGAGTTTACTATACCTAGAGTGACATTACTCTGTATGTGTTAGAGGCAGGATAGACACTGGTCTTGTATCTTACCTTCACCAAGAATGATGCCTAGATACCAACACAGGACATTTGGCTTTAGCAAAGTAATTGGTGTCAATCTAAGGGGATTCAGTATATGTCAGCCTTGAGATGAAATGGTAGACAAGACTTCCTGTTTTGCCGTGGATATTTTACATCTCCCTTACCAGTGATTCTGCATACTAGTCTTTGCTCACCCCATTGGGCCTTTTTCATACAGAGTCTCTCTATTGAGCATTCCTACATAGTAAACTCCAGTTCAAATTCTGACAACATCATAGTGGCACTACTCCAATGCTAGGAGTCTAACTAGAAAGATACCTGAACTTGAGGCCCTCCTGCAACTTGAACACATTTGTATTTTTGTAGCTACCGACCTGTGATTTCAGTGAAGTGACATCTCTCCCTCTGCATAATGGTTTGGCGCCTGTCGTGCTTTCAGGCCCTCAGGTAACTGTGCGAGAGTTTCTGTATTTGTCAGAAATACCATCACGTCATCTCACATTACCTACAACCTCCTGGAGATCTCAAGTGCCGTTAACAAGTCCAACTGTTACTTTATTTCTAGCTTCAGATCCCTATCAGTAATCCCTTAAAGGTCATGGAAGTAACAGCAACACCACTGAGAGATTAAATATCAAGCCAAGTGCCTTCTTTCTATTGGATTTCAGCTACCCAAGCACACCTACACTTCTAAAAAGTGATCTGCTCAGTATGCCCTAGACTTTAATGCCAGTGTGCTGGAACAAATTATAAAAAATACCCACTAGAGGCTCAAATATCCTTAACCTGGTGTTTACCAACCTAGTCCCTGATTGTACCCCGCCCCACATCTCCTCTTCTCTGGTTAAATCTGACAAGTCACTCATCTTCTCTTTTTAAGTCTGGTGGTACCACCCCACCAGCAAGTGAAACCTTTACAGACTCCAAGCCGGTAGAAGACCTGTGCAAAATTCCCAACAATCCCCTGCAAATGGACCCAGCTGAGAGGGCCACTACATTCACCTTTGACTTTTACCAACACCTGCACAGCTACACAGAAAAGTTAGTGCCGGTCCACCCTAAATATATTGCAAATTCAGGAATAAACCTGTCTGGTGGAACTCCCATATAATAAACTGTATATCAAAAGAAGGAAAATCATAAAACGTTGTAAGGAATCCCCAAAATCTTTTCTCAGGACCACAGAGAAACATACCAGTAAAGAACTTGAGTACTATTAGACACTGTAAAGCCAGATTACAAACTTAAGATCATTACAGGTAACCAGGAGGCATAACCTCTTGCTTTCAGTAATGTCAGGAAATAAAGGAGTAATGTTCAACAATACATTGAGCTCATCTATAATAATGTCTTATATTCTAGTCCCAAGGACATAGCCAGTATATTAATGGAAACATTTAATACTAACTTTCCCCCACTTATCCACATTATTGCATCCAGTATCCTTGATGATTTAATTTTCCCTGAAATCACCTTGGAACAAGTCGTGGAAATTCCTGTAAAAAGCAAAAATAATACCTCCATAGGACCAAACAAGATACCAGGTTTAATTTTTATCAATGTCAAGTGTGCACTATCTGAACCTCTTCTTAAGGTGTTAAGCTTCATCCTGTTCACTGGGATTTCTATCTGCTGCCTGGAGAACACCCACTGTGACTCAACCACAGAAGTGTGGCCCCTTTATGGATCCAGACAGTTAGGAGCACATCAGCTTCACCAGCCTTATATACAAAGCCATGGAATGTGGAATGTATTATAGCAGAACTTATTTGTACAGACACAAGCAACTTAACTAATCTGAATCCCATTCAGTTTGTTTTTTTATGAAGCACAAGTACTGGCCCTTGCTTGGACCTTGTAATCCTCTTTGAAAAGGTTACAGAGGCTGTGGACAGTGGGCACTCAGTGCACACTGTTTAATTTTGATCTCACCATGGATTTTGACACTATACCCCATGATGGTATTATTAAAAAAAAAATAGACAAACTTGATGTAAACCCCTGTGTTATCCACTGGGTTACAAATTTGCTGTCCAACAGATCCCAGGGTGTGAAACTTGCTGTTACCCTCTCTATGAATGTAAAATTGTAGCTAGCAGGATATCACAGGGATCGGTCCTGGCCCCTCTCCTTTTTGGCATTTATTTTGAAAACTTCTTGTTCAATAATCCAGAAGTGTTGTTGACCATGCTTGCTGATGATTGCAAGCTGGACACTTATCCAGTGATATTAAACAACTCTAGCAAGGGTTGAAATACACACATAACTGGTGTACTGAAAACAGTTTCAAGTTATATACAAAAACAAAATGTGCAGCATAATAGTATTAGGCAAAAAGGTTGTCCCTGCAGCATGTTATAAATGGTATTTCATTTAAGAAAGAGGAGGTCATAACAGACCTGAGTACTTGTGTAGATAATATTCTTTCTCTCTTCGATCATCATAGTTCTACCATAGTCTGGAAATCTTTCTATCTGGCTCATTTAATTTCCAGGGGAATATCTTAAGGATGTCATCATGCCACTGTACTCTTCCTTTATCAGACCCTTCATTAAATACAATGCCCCTTTGGTTTGTATAAATCATTGTATGTTGCTCAGCTAAAAGGGGTCCAAATATACCTTGCCAAGGAAATTAAAGGCCTTAAATTATTCAACTGGCCTGATATATTAAACACAGTTGTCCTTGTACTCCGTAGCCTACAGGCTACTCATTGGTGACGCATGTCTTGCTTTTCAGTCCATGAAAGACCCAATCCTATTTGATCTTCTGTTTCTTTGCAAAACCAATGTCTCTTCAAACACTAGCTGTAGGGACCTAATTGTACACCAACAAATAAAGCAAGACTCGCTGGAGAGGAAGGTTCCTAGCTCAATGTATTCCCAGTGTGTGCAGTTAGTTACAACTAAAGGTCAAGTGCAGTACTACTTTGACAAATTTTAAGGCTAGACTTTATGATTAGATGGGTAGACACAAATTTACGCCGGGATTATCATGTACACCCCTGCATGATTTGAGAGTTGAGTACTATAAAGTGCTTGAAAAGGGAGGCACAAACTTAATGTCCCTATTTAAAGGTCTGTATGGCTAGCCATCTCATAACCCTTAAGATTATTTGTCTAGCATTGTTCCTATGTTTTTAGTTATGCTGTCTGTTATACTCTTCCAATTCTACTTAGTTATGATTGTTCAGTTGCATTTTTTTTTTTTTTTTTTTTTTTTTTTTTTTTTAGTTTTTCCAGGGCAGGACCTCTAAATTGTCCACAAGGATCAAATGGAAATAAATTCAGTACCAGCATTTAAACTACTACCCAGAGTCATATGTAGAATGGGATAAGGGGGAAGGCAGCCCCAAGTGCAAGGTGTAATGGAACACTGGTGGCAGATGCTGATGGTGTGGTAGTGCAGCAATGGCATTCAGAAATGAGTGCCATTACTGTATTTATAGTCAGGGCTGAAGTGCTGAAATGCTTTTTGTGTAGGGTTTTTACTATGAGCCACTTATTAAAATTGTAGCAAATGGTTTGGGTAGTTTGAAAGCAGGCAAAGTTGGTTTTCGGTCTTCAACTTAGAGTTAACTCATTCACTCCGGAGCAGCTCAGAAAAAGCTGCCTGCTTAATTCCACCATAGGAACAACAGTGTATCCTGAGCTCATTTTCAGAAAATCCATTTGTAATGCCATACAGAAAACAAATGTTCATAACTCTTTAGCTATAAGATCTAAACTAAAAATGTAAATGTGAAAGTTGTTCAGCAGACACTGACCTTTCTAACAGTGTAAACGTTGATAGTGCATATCAAAGTCATTATTAAATATTTGGCAAGGAATGTTGATATTGTGCATATTTTTTACCTTTTTGGAAAAGCAAAGCACAATATCTTGGTCAATGTGCCATGTAGACCCATACAATTTCTATATAATTTATTAGTATGAATGTCAGCTTTAAAATGATACATTAACCATTACTGTGTGATGCTCCTTTATGGAGATATTCACAGAATTTTGATTAATATATTTCTCATAATTGGTAAATAAACAAAGTATAATATCTCATCACCTGTAACAGACAGAGCCTACATATCAGTGTAGAAGTGTGTCTGAATGTCAGCTTCAGAATGATGCATCATTTGTGTGATCACCATGCTCCCTTGCAAAAATATGGGCATAATAATGAGAAGTATTGGAAATGTATAATTTTCATAATTGTACAAGACTAAAACTGTGATATCTGTACATGTGTACAGTGCACAGACACCGTTCTTTTACCATGTTGTAAGGAGTAAAACTGTCCTCAAAATGAGGTATTACATGGCACACTGCCATGCTCCCTTGCAAAGTTATTTACCAAAATATGAAAAAAATCATAATTTCCATAACCTAAGTCCGAAACAAACTTTGATAGCTATACATGTGTACAACATACAGGGACAGTTCTTTTACCATGTTGTAACTATCAATGCTGTCTTCAAAATGAGGTATTTACCAAAATATGAAAAAAAAATCATAATTTCCATAACCTAAGTCCAAAACAAAGTTTGATATTTGTACATGTGTACAATGTATAGGCACAGTTCTTTTACCATGTTGGGACTATCAATACTGTCTTCAAAATGAGGAATTACTTAGCACATTCAGATGCTCCCTTGCAAAGTTATTTACCAAAATATGAAAAATAATCATAATTTCCATAACCTAAGTCTGAAACAAACTTTGATATCTGTACATGTGTACAACATGCAGGGACAGTTCTTTTACCATCTTGGAACTATCAATACTGTCTTCAAAATGAGATATTACTTGGCACACTGACATGCTCCCTTGCAAAGTTATTTACCAAAATATGAAAAAAGTCATAATTTCCATAACCTAAGTCCGAAACCAACTTTAATATCTGCACACAGAGTGAAAAATTGCATCACAGTGGCACCCCTGACAGCATGCTTACCTAGGACAGCAGCACTATGGGACTGAGCTGAAGAGTCTCCAAGTTACCAACTGCGATCCAGGTGGATCATAAGATCCATGGTGGCTGGGTGTATGCCCCCACCCCCCCCATGATGCATCCACTAACACAAGATTCTGTGATGGGACAGCTGAGGGGTTTGGCTGCTCCCTTTACAGTGATTCCCAGAACAGCAGAATATACAGTCTTGCCTTACCTTAACACTGACCAGGGGCTACAGAATAGGGCACATGTAAAGAGAAAAAGCAGGGTAAGGACCGACACTCCACTAATGAACCCAGGATGGGACTTCAGTGGCACTTGAGGGCGTCTGATGCATCTAATACCTGTGCTTGGTTACCCACTCAAACTGCTGATACCACTACTGTCATACTATCTTTTTCCATGTCAGCAGTTTGCCTTATCTCTGTCTTTTCTCTTTACATGTGTCCATCCAGAAATGGACATAAGGGATCAAGTATGGAAGTAATATATTATTTCCTTGCAGTAGTTCACAAAAATATGAGGCATGTAACCACAATGAGGACTTTACTGCGTATCAAACAAATTGTAAAAATGACAGAAAATGGTGGGGGGGGTGGCTTGAAATTACATTCTGTAGACAAAAACCCAAATCTGGCTTGTGCATTCATCAGTGTGATAATGACTTCTGCTTATGTGAATAACAGTGACAACTGCTGAGAGTTTTACCTGAAAAGTGATAATGACTCGAAACCCTTGGCGAGATCTAGATAAGCTGTGTGAACCATTTTACCATCATCTATGGCTTTGGTGACTGCTTCAAAGAAGTCAATGAGGTTTAGGAGACATGATCTTCCTTTTACAAATCCAAACTGAGTAGAGTCCAGAGTTTGGAGATTACCAATGTCTTTGTTTATGAGTTCCATGATGATACGTTCCATGGCCTTGCAGACCAGGCTCGTCAGGCTAATGGGGTGGTAGTTCCCGGGGTCCATCATGGCTCCCCCTTTGTGGAGTGGGATAACTGTCACGGTGCGCCATTCAGTGGGTACAAAGCCTGAGGTGAGGCTATGATTGAACATGGTACTTAGGTAGGGTGCCAGTTCGTGTAGAACGCAGCCTGGGATATTGTCAGGTCCCATGAATGCTGTGTTCTTGGCTTTGGAGAGTGTGTTTTTTACCTGTGCAGCCGTAATTATAGGAACTTTGCATTCTTCCGGTATAGAGATGGGCCCTCTAGGGGGGTGAGAGGGGGGTAAAGTTAGCACTGAACCTATCTGCTAGGATGTTGGCAGTATCAGTTGGTTCTGTATATTTATTGCCATTATACTGTAACTCATAGCAGATCTGAGTGTTCCCATTTAGATTCTTGACATAGCTATAGAATGCTTTGTGGTTGTCTTTAGAGTCAGTGGCAATTTTGTTTTCGTAACTAGCTTTGGAGGATTTTATGAAGGATCTCAGCTTCTTACTGAGGTTGACCAGAGAGTTCCTCCAGTCATGTGATTTTACTCTTTTTTGCAACAGTTTCTTTCTTCTGTTGTAGAGTTTGTTTATGGCAGAGGATCACCAGATTGGCTTCCTTTTTTTGGAGGATAACATCTTGGTTCTATTAGGGATAGCATGATCCATGCACTCGTGTAAGTGCTTATAAAGTGCATTTGTGTAGGATTCAGCAGTCATACCTCTATTGTCCGTCTGCATGGGTGTCATGAAGTTTGCCACTTCTGTCTTAAGAAGTGTGAAGTTGGCTTTTGAGAAGTTTTTTTACGATGGTTTCCCTAATTAGGGCTGGGGGTGGGATGTGGATGTCTAGGCTGATTAGCTTGTGGTCGGATCTGACCAACAAGGAATTGACCTCTGGTGTGGAACACCGGTTTCCCATGTTGGTGATGACCAGGTCTAGGATAGGATATTGCTGCCCCTGGTGGGGGTGTGAATAAGTTGATCCAAGGCGTTGGAATTTATGAATTCTAGAATTGAGCAAAAGAGTTGGTATATGAGTAGTTTTCCCAGTTAATGGTGGGGTAGTTGAAATCGCCCATTATTAGGGTGTTGGATTGTACCCTAATACTTTCCAGTGTATCAAGAAATGAGGAGTGTGAATCCTGGGGCATGGTGGGGGGTCTGTAGCAAGCTACAATTTGGATTGCGGTCTTGCCCAGAGTTAGTTGCACTTGGATAATCTCGGATGCATTATGCTGTGCAACTAGCCTGGAGGTGTGGATATCCTTAATGAATATGGACACGCCTCTGCCTTTAGTGCTTCTTTCTGGGTTAGTTGGCCAAAAGGTGTGGTATGAATTGAAGCCTGGTAATGCAGGGGTGCTCTCTGGAGCTTTGAACCAGGTCTCTGACACTGCACAGATGTCAATGTTCTCCATTTTAAGGAGTGCCTCGAGTGAGTGCATTTTGAGATTTAGACTTCTAGCATTGAGTAGCATTACCCTCAGATTTTGCTTGCTTGTACCAGTTACGGTGGTGAATTTGTCATTTAAACCTTGCCTAAAAAAGGCACTATAGGGGTGGCAAGAGTCTTAGCCAGTATCCAGAATCCTAAGGGCGACAGGTGCAGGCCATCTCTGGCAAAGCATCGTGGAGTGTTGATCATGTCGTCCCAGGCAGACAAATACTGGATCCCCTTAGAATGACACCAGAAGCTTAGCCAATTGTTGAAGTCAATCATTTTGTCCTTGTACTGTGGTATCATTCTGGGTGATGGCAGGATGCTACTCAGGGTTAGGGTCATACCTGCCTGGGATACAAGATCGGAGAGCTCCTCCATGTCTCTTTTCATGTAGTCCAGGGAGGTACGTCTCAGGTCATTCACACCAACATGGACAATGACAGTGTCATATTTGTACTTATTGTGGAGTGACCTGAGTGCATGCGTTATGTGGCAGATCCTGGCACCTGACAGGCAGCTGACAGTAACTTTCTCCTTGTTTAGTCTAGTGAGTGGAACACCAGTGTGCCTGACTATAGAGTCACCTATGACTAGAGTGTTGGGTACGTTGTTATGCCTTATGGGCTGTGGTTGAGTGGCACACTGAGTTTGTGGGCTATGTGTCATTTGGGTTGTGTTGGGGGGTGGAGTTTGTTTGCGTTTATGCTTTGGATGTCCCTGATGCTTGGGCAGGTTTTTATTGAGAGCCTCCGCGAATGTAGGTGTGTGTTTTGTGTTTCTATGTGTGTGTTTTGGTGGTGTGGGTTTTGAGGGACTATGTGATGAGTGTGGTGTGGTGCAAGTGTTTACCCTCTCCTCTTGACTGTCTAGTCCAGTCTTGGGTGGAGAGAGCTTTGCTTCCAGTTTGGCTATATAAGTGCATCTCTCACAGGTTGTAGTGTTGGGTCGTAGGAGGAGAGGGTTGTCTGTGTACATGAGGCAATTGCTGCATTGCCCCAAGATGCCCAGATTCATCGGGTAGACAGGAGAAATCACTGGGAGCTGACCCTTAGACATGCCTGGATAAGTGCTTATTTATTAAGTACTAAAAACTGCTTTCCACTAGACAAGTGAGGAAAGTTGAGTGCTGTAGTAATTTGCAGCTTATGTAGTGCTTACAATGAGTTCTAAACAAGTGCTGAGTTCAAAGAAACAGATTTGAGTGCTGAAACTAGAAAACTGGCTAGTTATAAGAAAAAAAAACTAAGCTAGAAGGCTTCCCTCCAACACAGAAGGGCTTAGGGGCTCAGAAGCCTACAAACAGTCTATACCACTTAACAGGAAAGGCAGGAAACAAGCTTAGATTTTTTTTTTCTTCTGTTTCCCAGATGCTCTCTTTGTACATGGTAGGAGTGCCTGAAATCAGAATATGATCTCACTGCACTCAGTTGAGTAAGCAAATGAGATGGGCCCAGAAGGAGTATCCAAACACAAATTTACAAGAGGGGCGGGCAGTTTCAAGGCCACTAAGATTAACACCAAAACAAAAACAGGGAGGGTGGATGGGACTAACTGAAGAGCAGAGTCAAAACTTCCAGGTCAGCTAATATATATTCCTGCAACACAGTTAAATCAATTTAAATACTGTATTCTTTGAAAAAAGTGCAGATAAAGGTTCTTAAATTCTCTTATACGTCCAGTTGAATACAGCTAGATCTTAGCCGGCCAAAGCTGAGGTTTTTAAGCAGAAAATATTTCAAACTGTACCACTTAAATAGGCAAGGACAGGAAATCAAAGAATGTGGCTACCCCCACACCTGTAATTACTAACAAACAATAAAATTCAGCAAGCACTGACTGAAGAGCAGAGTCAAACTTCCAGTTCAGTTAATATATTTTCCTGCAACACAGTTAAATCAATTTAAATACTGTATTATTTGAAAAAAGTGCAGATAAAGGTACTTAAATTCTCTTGTACGTCCAGTTGAATACAGCTAGATCTTAGCCGGCCAAAGCTGAGGTTTTTAAGCAGAAAATATTTCAAACTGTACCACTTAAATAGGCAAGGACAGGAAATCAAAGAATGTGGCTACCCCCACACCTGTAATTACTAACAAAGAAAATTCAGCAAGCACTGACTGAAGAGCAGAGTCAAACTTCCAGTTCAGTTAATATACATTCCTGCAACACAGTTAAATCAATTTAAATACTGTATTCTTTGAATAAAAGTGCATTTAAAGGTACTTAAATTCTCTTGTACGTCCAGTTGAATACAGCTAGATCTTAGCCAGCCAAAGCTGAGGTTTTTAAGCAGAAAATATTTCAAACTGTACCACTTAAATAGGCAAGGACAGGAAATCAAAGAATGTGGCTACCCCCACACCTGTAATTACTAACAAACAATAAAATTCAGCAAGCACTGACTGAAGAGCAGAGTCAAACTTCCAGTTCAGTTAATATATATTCCTGCAAGATTAAGGTACTTAAATTCTCTTATACGTCCAGTTGAATACAGCTAGATCTTAGCCGGCCAAAGCTGAGGTTTTTAAGCAGAAAATATTTCAAACTGTACCACTTAAATAGGCAAGGACAGGAAATCAAAGAATGTGGCTACCCCCACACCTGCAATTACTAACAAACAATAAGATTCAGCAAGCACTGACTGAAGAGCAGAGTCAAACTTCCAGTTCAGTTAATATATATTCCTGCAACACAGTTAAATCAATTTAAATACTGTATTCGTTGAAAAAAAGTGCAGACAAAGGTACTTAAATTCTCTTATACGTCCAGTTGAATACATCTAGATTTTACCCGGCCAAAGCTGAGGTTTTTAAGCAGAAAATATTTCAAACTGTACCACTTAAATAGGTAAGGACAGGAAATCAAAGAATGTGGCTACCCCCACACCTCTAATTACTAACAAACAATAAAATTCAGCAAGCACTGACTGAAGAACAGAGTCAAACTTCCAGTTCAGTTAATATATATTCCTGCAACATAGTTAAATCAATTTAAATACTGTATTCTTTGCAAAAAGTGCAGATAAAGGTACTTAAATTCTCTTATATGTCTAGTTGAATACAGCTAGATCTTAGCCGGCCAAAGCTGAGGTTTTTAAGCAGAAAATATTTCAAACTGTACCACTAAAATAGGCAAGGACAGGAAATCAAAGAATGTGGCTACCCCCACACCTGTAATTACTAACAAACAATAAAATTCAGCAAGCACCGACTGAAGAGCAGAGTCAAACTTCCAGTTCAGTTAATATATATTCCTGCAACACAGTTAAATCAATTTAAATACTGTATTCTTTGAAAAAAAGTGCAGATAAAGGTACTTAAATTCTCTTAAACGTCCAGTTGAATACAGCTAGATCTTAGCCGGCCAAAGCTGAGGTTTTTAAGCAGAAAATATTTCAAACTGTACCACTTAAATAGGCAAGGACAGGAAATCAAAGAATGTGGCTACCCCCACACCTGTAATTACTAACAAACAATAAAATTCAGCAAGCACCGACTGAAGAGCAGAGTCAAACTTCCAGTTCAGTTAATATATATTCCTGCAACACAGTTAAATCAATTTAAATACTGTATTCTTTGAAAAAAAGTGCAGATAAAGGTACTTAAATTCTCTTATACGTCCAGTTGAATACAGCTAGATCTTAGCCGGCCAAAGCATATGTAGCACTTAACCCTTTCAAACCTAATCCAGTGCCTATCCACCTAACCATCTTTTCTGAAAGAGAGTAATATATAAAGATGAGGGTTGTTAAAACCACTTTAGCAAGTAAGAAAGAAAGGTTAGGTCTACAACCTCTCAACTGTAAGTTCTTCAAATTGTTTGAATAAGCAATATACATCAATCTAAGTAATCCTAGAATCGTCATCCTTTACCAGAACATCATTAATCCTACAGCACCTGAAAATTAGGTATAACCAACATGGCCTTACTTTCCAGCATATTCTGTCATTTTCCTTTCTTCTTTATTTCCCTTTATTCCTTTTTTTTTACTTCTTCTTTTTCTCTTAGAATTAAAATAATGTTATCAACAATACGAGCCAAAGTACTTACATTTTTGTATAATTATTCAGCAGGCATCAGCAAATAGAATACTACTGAACAAAATTAACACAAGGACAAAGGCTATCATGACTGACAACAAGTATTAATACAAAATATTAGCTGACCGAACTGTTCCATTTAAATATGCAGGCTGAGTAGAAGCTTTGAATTGTGGTGTAAGCCAGACAATTGTAGCAACAGGTCTAACAAAGCATGAACATCAATAGCTCACGTAAGATCACACAGACTTGCAAAAAGAGGTATGACATTTTAACTTTCCACTTCATTTATAGGCAACAACATAAGACACTAGTTCTTACGCACTTAAAAAGCTCCAGTTAGTTCATAACATTTAGCTAATAGGAAGGTTAAATTCACAATCCTTGCTGCTCACTACAACTTGGCTAATCAGCAAGTTTCAGCTACATCTGTCTCTGTAAACCTGGATCCAGCATAACGATCTTCATGCCACAAATTTCTTATCAGTTGTTGCATAAAGGGGTCAGACAAATAATACAAGAAAATTGCACTTGCCAAGTAGTTTAATCCGAATGTAGTCATATTTGTTTAAGCAAAACATAGCTCTAGATTTCATATGTTTAAACCAAGTTGCTCAGACAGTCATAAAAGAAATGAATTTACCAGATGAAATTATCTCTTGGAGAACTGCACTGACTTTAAAGTCTGTCCCAAAAGCCATTCCATTAAATAACATAAGCTCCAAAGCAGCACAGGCATTAAGTAGTACTGGGGCATGGACTGTTTGCATGCATTCATTCACTCACATAACATCACTCTCTCTCGATCTCTAACGCACAGTCTCTCCTGCTTACATGCATTCATTCACTCACATAACATCACTCGCTCTCTTGATCTCGCTAATGCAGAAAGTAAGTCTGAGTTACATGCATCTATAACTCACAACGACTCAACACAAAAGCCCATAAGGCAAATGTCCACACAACATTCAGCCTTTTATGTAGGTAGGGATGTACTGACTTTCAAAACAAGAATTCAGGAACATATGAGCGACAAACAATGTAAAAAAAAGTTGAAAATACTTTATTTAAACATACTTTGAAACATCCAGGGTCTAGATTCTTGTTTATAAGGATATATAGATTAGTGTTACGTACACTGAATAAAGAGACATGGCACGATATGTAATGGAGAAAAAACAAAAAAATGACTTGTTATCCTTGGAACAGTATATCCGCCTGGAATTAAAGAATACGTGTTAAAACGTTTCCGTTGGTTTATATCAGCACTACCCATTAGAGAATGATTTTTGAAATCTATGCATATCTATATATGTATATGCATATTTCAGTCTTAGATATCAACCATTCATGTAACTTAACTAAAACGTCACCTGTATCTCGTATAAAGCTTTTTATCTTTCATAAGTATTTCCCTAAAACAGTTTGCACATAGAGGGAGATGGACAGACTTTAAATATTACTCTTATACATTTTGAAAGTTGTTGAAACAACATGATTTGTGTTGGCATGTATTTTCTGAAGGATATGAATGGGGACGGAATTGTATGCCATTATTTAGCTTCAGTTCTGAGTGATTTTACAAATAACCGCAAACTTTATGAAAAATACAGCTTCTTAACTACTTAACAGTGAGATGTTTTGCAGCCTGTTCCTTCAATCTCTTAGTATACAAAATCTGGACAAACCGAACATAATGGGGTGGGGGACAGATTTTAAATATTACTGTTATACATTTTAAAAGTTGTTGGAAGAACATGATTTATGTTGGCACGCATTTTCTGAAGGATATGAATCCAAGGAGATGAATCGAGCAACAGCTTACCTGAAGGGGTAAAAAACAGCAGTTCTTTCGGGTAGTCAAACCAGGAACTCCTTGCAGCAAATGCCGGTGAGCATCATTGGCTATCTCTGGTGATCCTTGAGTGCACAAATAAAATAAAGGGGTCCAATAGCAGGTAAAGTCTCCAAATATTATCCAAAAGAAATGAAATACCTGTTGCTAGACGCTCTATTTATTTGGATAAAACAAAAGAAAATTAGTTTGGGGGTGGAGCTGGTATGCAAGTGGTGGCTCGGATTGCAAGAATCCGATTGGCTGCCACCACTTGCTTTATCAACAACCTTTTAAACGGAATTAGAAGTAAAACTTTAATGTGAACTTAATGTAAAGACACACTGAATTGTCACTATATAATGTAATTTACATGTTCAGTTACAATTTCAGTGCGTTTTACATTAGGTTCAACTACAAATGTGCACTACAGTTTCTCTCGCTTCAGGAAGGCACTCTGGGGTAACAGCTTGATCTTCTCATGGCACGCTTGGTGTTAAGCACACGGGTGCCATGAGAAGCTACTCTGGTTTAATGAGTTAAGGGAGCATCTGATTAAGGAACTGCATGGGGTGCCAGATAACCTAGCTATAGTTCGGCTGCTCCCTCTTTTCCTTATTTTAAGATCTGTTCAAGTTGTGCTTTGGTTGAAGAGTGAGATTATTTGCATAGCTTTTAGATCTCCTTTTCTTTGCAATGCCTTATTTCAGTCTTGCACTTCAGTATTTCTCTTGCATTCTATACTTCCTTGTGAAAGCTCAAAAACTGTCCAGGAGAGATGTTTTAGAGGTTGTTTCATTTGTTTTGAATGCTTTTCCCTTTTCTGATTTGTATCTTGGTTTGATAGTTCTTACCTCTCTATAACCTTGAAATTCAACTGAAATATTACTCAAGTTATCTGTTATGCTTTATTTATGTATATTGTGATTTTAGTGACCATTTTTGTGTAGCATGGACGCAAGTTTCTGGGGTTGTTGCTGACTTTTATTTCTTGTTTGGTATTTCTAAGTCTGCATGCATTGGATGCTTCCCATCATCCCTTGGATCTGTTTTTCCTATTCTTATAGTCATTGACCTGATTTAGTTCAACCACAGAGTTCTAACCGAACCATGTTTAAATATTTTTATCTTTCCATGTCTTGTATGGCTCTTAGAGGCTCTTTAATTTTAAGTTATTTCACCACCTGTAGGCATTCCATTGTTGTTCGTTTTGCCAGTTTTTGTTTATTTCTTAGAACTAATGGGAACTGCCAGGCAAAGGGAGGCACTGACCTTTTAGTGCTAGTCCTGCAATTAAATATTATTGCAACATCACCTTCTGTTGTATATCTGTGATCACATCTGCCAGTTGTGCCCAGCAGACTTGGCCTAAAACAACCTTGTATGATATAAGACTCTCTATTTCCCCATAAATTCTTGAAAATGAGGTAGTGACACTAGCTGCATCTGCATGCTCTGTTTCTTCTATAGTGGCATTCTCATTGCCTTGCAGAGTGTGTGTTGTATCTATTCCTTTGCCTCTTTACGTATCATCCTTTAAAAATCTGTTTCCCATTTGACCTTGATTATCTCACCTTCTTTTTATTTTAGGTGAGGGTTATCCTTTTGACAGTATGCAGTATCATTCATCTAGCCTAGCTGCAGTTTATTTGGTCATAACCGTCATCCACTCCATTCATCAGAAATTGATTGTATGAAAGTGTATTGAGCACTATATGCAGCATATGTTTTCCTTTAGAGGTAATAAACAATTGTATGAAGGTATGTGATCCACCATGTGTAATATATTGTGTCCTCTAGATCTGATATGAAGGATACTGTTTTGTGGATCTGTAAATGAGATATTCTTCTTTCTCTTTTTTTCTCTGAAGCTCTTGCTTTTGGGGTAAGAGGAAGGCTGCATCACTGCATGTCATTATGTCAACCAGTACACTTGAAGTGTGTCTAGCCCTTGAACCACCAGTTTGCTTGCCACTCAAACAGTTTGGACCTTGATCCTATCCTGACTTTTATCACTGAAAAATACCCATGTTCAATGCCTAAAAATGTTAAGCTATTGAATTGCTCATGTGGTATCCAAATTCAAACACCGGCATTGTTTTACTGCCTGGGAGAGGAACACATTGTGAAAATCTTCAGTTTTTCCAGCCAGCAACCCAAAGTTGCAACGGGGAAAAGCATTTGACTCATCTCACTTCTCAGAAAGTGAATGGGGTTTAGTATGTCCAGTTTGGTTTTTGCACAATCTAAATGGAAAGCAGAAATGGAGGGAAGTCTGTTGTGACACACTGTTGAACGTATATTCATCCTGATAGTTTCACACTCCATGTGTTCATGTCCTTGATTGGCAAAAGCTTATTTTCTCACCTGTGTTCCACTCCACTGGACTTGGGAGCCTGTGAAATATATACCACTCACCGCCTCCTTGGAGGTATAGCCGGAGTTGTAAGCACCACCAATACTGCTGTCTCTCTCAGACAGCTAAACTGACTGGTCTGAGTCTGGAAGTGGCCTGCAGAGTGCACCAGCTGATGTGTGGTGGCACAGCACTCTTGCCTGAGAAGTCTGCTGTGATCCTCCCTCTCATACTTCTCAACCGTTCCGAATTCTTCGGAATTTACCAGTTTTGTGGGCAAAGTAATGGGGTGCCACGGAGCCCTGAGTGGCCCCTTCAATTCCCGATTTTTTTTTTTTTTTTTTTTTGCAATTTAATGTTACGGATGATGACATCAAGTGATAATACCAGCTTTGTGAGGATTCAGAGACTTGTCGGGACCTGGGAGACTTAAAAAAAAAAAAAAAAAAAAAAAAAGTTCAGTTGTTTACAGCAGCAGCAGCCCACCCATGACAGTACAGCAGCCAACCAGCGAGGATGTTGTCAACACACAACATCAAGAAACTTCAATGATCTGCCTCCCATGGACTGTTTGGAACTTTAGATGGATTGGAATAGCAGCGTGCAAGTTAATTTCTACGAGACTGAGGGACACCACACCCACCCACCGGCCCTCCCGTGTACGCAGGATGAAGGAAATCTACTTTGCCCAGCTCGACCTCAAAGGAAAGAAAAAAAAAAAAGACTGGTCACAGGCCAAGGAGCTGTGGGTGCAGCTGGGCATAGTCAGTGTACTCCAATAAAGTAAATTTTTTGTCTGAATATTCTTAAAACCTTTATGGCTGAAAAGGCACAAAAGGGTGTAATGTACAGAGCTGTCCAAGATGTACATACTTTTTAAATGACAACTGGGTAGTGGAAAGAACTGCATGATGTCTTGGTACAAAATATACACTTCTGGTTAAACCGAACAATTCTTACTTCTGAGCAGTTTAAAGAAAGGAGCCACTGATCAAGATAAACAGTAAAGTAAGGAAAATAGTACTCAATATGTGGTCTTCTTACATAAACCCTAATTCTACGGAAAAGTATTATTTCTAATGTTGCTCCAATACAGACATTATATTTTCTTTGTTTCATCTACAAGAAGAGAAAACAAAATCCTTACCTTGTATCTTTATGGCCTTTTAGAACCAATTTTGTTGACTATACGAGTGAATATTCTGACATTCTTGCCCAAATATTAATACAAGGAATTAAACTGAATTGGAAAACAATACAGAATATATTTGGACATTTTTTGGTACTGTATACTTCCTGTCGCAGGGGAAAAGTAAAACAAGTACACATACTCACAGGGAAGTTTTTTTATGTGCCTTTTGTTTCAATCTGTTGAGGAAAAAAGACATTATGTAAACACTATATTCTATAGAACAGCTTTTATAGTTAAGCCGGTTAATGCATAACTTGGTGGAAGATGTTTACTGTGATTGATTTGGGGGTATCAGTTCAGTGTGTTAACACTGTTGATACTTAATGGTGCTTAATGTCTACAGGTGGTGGACAACATCTAATTGCAAAAGTGTCAGTTGATGGAGACACAAGCTGCCAAGGAACAGAATGATAATCTCTGATGTTCATCGTGTTACCCTGCTGCAGTCATCACACTTGGGTTATCCTGCCGTCAGGCGGTCCCGCAGTCGGCCTGAATTCCAAAGTCTTGGTCCGGCGTTGGTTGCTGTCGCTTCTTCCCTGACGTCAGTGCGCCAGGGGTATATAAGAAGCATCCGACGCCATTTTCTTCAGTCTTTCTTGCCACGCGGTGCCCGAAGAAGAAGCAGTTCGCAAGTGCCGGTCGGCCGACACCTGAGATTTTCGAATCGAGTTTCAGTCCGAAGTCTTCAAAGCTAAGTAGCCCGTTGGGGAACCTTTTCTTGCCTCACTCCGATGTCAGAAAAAGTTAACAATTGCATTTCTTGTGGGAAGCAAATACCTCATAAGGACTTTCATTCTTATTGTATACCTTGCCTAGGCCCAGACCACAACGTCACTGGTTGTCTGTTTTGTGCTAGGTTCAATAAGCGAACTATAAAGCGACGCTTTGATTTTGCTACTTCAGTAGAAAATTTAATTACACTATGCCGTCAGAGCAACCGACTACCGGCGTACATAAAAAATGCAAAGATAAAGACAGGCAGCCTAGATCCAAGCCAGACTCCGAGGCCTCTGCTGGACCAGTCGGTGGTTCTCCGGTTTTCAGTGAGGCGCCTACGCAGCCCCTGGCTACCGCAGAATTGGAATCCCAGACCGCTTCGGATTCTCTAGCAGAGAGTTCTAGGCCGACACACCCATTTTATTTAGGCCCTACTGACGACATTGCAGAAGGAGAAGCAGGTGCTGTAGAAACACCTTCGGTTTTAGAAGGTGTCTTCAGACCGACTACTCTCACCATAAAATCTTATGCTAAGCTTAAGAGTCCTCTAAAACCAAAAAAGACTGCACTTCAGTCTCCAGTTCAAGGCCCCATGCCTAAGAAACAGATGCTTAAAATGGCTGAAGATTTGATTTCTTTAATCAGGGGTTCCCAACCCCCCCCCCGACAAAAGGCCTAGACAAGAGGAGGATTATGCCTCCTCTGATCAAGTGTCTATTTCCTCAGGCTCCTCTGAGGGACAGGATTACTCCTTTCCCCCTTATGAAGATTCTGATGCTGAAGATTCCATTCCCTCAGCTTCTCCCCCTGAAGACTATTCCTTTGGGGAAACCTTACATACCATGAGGGAACATTTCCACTGGGAAGGTCAGGACTACTCTGACTCAAAGAAAAGGCTCCGAGAGTTTCTTTTACTCCCCCAGCACAGACCACTTGCTATCCCCCCAGTTTTAGACATTGTGGATGATGTTTACTTAGAATCTAGTCTAAATCCAGATTCTCTGCCCCCTGCTCCAGCCAAACCAGATAGATACTATAGAGTGCCTGGCTCATACAAATTCCTTTACAAAAGCCCTGTTGCTGATCCAGAGACAATCTCCCAGGGTCCCAAAGGGGCTAAGGCTTCTATGGCTAAAAATCCTGTACCCTCTGAAAGGGACCCCAGAGAACTTGATAGGTGAGGGAAGAAGGTTTACACCTCAGCTACTCTAGCTATGAGAGCACTAAATTGTCAATTTCACATGCTTAAATACCATCAATTCCTAATGTCTCAAATAAAACAAAAGATGAGCACGCACCCTCAACAGTCTGAATTCAAGGAAATGCAGGATCTGTTGCATGCAGCTGAACAGGTGCGCAAACATACTTTACAATGTGGATTTGATTCCTTGGAAGCTTCCTGTAGAGCAGCTGTTACTGGGTCTGTTATATGTAGGCATGCTTGGTTAAAGGAACAAACTCTGCCTGATCATGTTAAAGCAAAGTTACTAGATGCACCCTTACAGCAGGATGTCTTATTTGGGGTTAAAGCAGAAGAGGTTTTAAAGAAAATGGAGGATAAGGCAAAATCTATGCAGATGGTCAAAGATTTCTTACAGGTACAGCCCCCACGCTTCAGCAGAAATTGGCCAACAAAAAATTGGTCCTTTCCAGCTTCTGACAGACCACAGAGGGGTAAATACAGGTGCCCAAGGGGCAGAGGACAAGCACAAATCCCTTACAAACCTCGACAATGGGGCACTGCAACACAGAAGGGAGGAGAAGATGGGTCCCAAACTACTAGAAGGCAAACACAATGACAAACCTCAAACTACCAAGCAAAACTTTCTTGGCAGCTCCCTTGGGAGGAAACTTAGCACTTTTTGCAGACAACTGGCGCATCGTCACAAAGGACAAATGGGTCCTAGACATTATCTCACAAGGATACAGATTCCATTTCCACACCTTGCCAAGGATAAAAGGAATGCCAAACCTGTCACAAAATCAATGGGCAGAGGCACAAAAACAAATTACAGCTCTCATGGACATGACAGCCATTCAACTGGTACCTACACAGGAGCAAGGCCAAGGATTTTACCCAAGGCTCTTTCTAGTCCCCAGAAAGGACAATGCTTGGAGACCCATTCTGGACCTTTCAATTCTAAACACCTTCTTGCAAGTACCCAAATTCAAGATGCTAACACTACAGCAGCTTCTTCCCATGTTGGGCAAGAAAGCTTGGCTAGTACCATTGGACCTCAAGGAGGCATACCTGCATGTCCCTATCAGACAAAATTGCAGAAGATACCTCTGTTTCATTGCAGGTTCAACCCATTACCAATTCTCTGCACTGCCCTTTGGCTTATCTACTGCACCCAGGGTCTTCACAAAATGCCTGGCACCAGTAATTGCATACTGCAGACAAAGAGGAATTCAAATATACCCATACCTGGATGACTGCCTCATCCAAGCAGAAAGCAAGGACATTCTCTTACAACATCTGGCTTTTGTAAAACACCTTCTAAGTTGCCTAGGGTACACAGTAAACGAAAAGAAATCAAAACTAGTGCCCTCACAAAATATGACATTCCTGGGTGCCAGCTTGAATACAACGGCCCAGATGGCTTATCTGACTCCAGACAAACAACTACAACTAACTCAGTACTTCCAAACAATGGCAACAAAGACCCAACTCCCTGCAAGAAAAATTCTGCAGGCCTTGGGCTTCATGGCATCTTGCATACTACTAATACCACTTGCAAAACTGCATATGAGGAAATTACAATGGTACCTAAAAAGTGTATGGACTCAACATAGCCACAGTTTGGAAACAATGATACCTCTCATTCCCTGCCTTCAACAGGAGTTCCTATGGTGGTCACAGGCATGTCACCTCAACAAGGGTCAGCATTTCACCTTACTCCCAGCCAGGCAAACTATGACAATGGATGCATCGGACTATGCCTGGGGGGGGCACACATGGCAGGACGGTGCGTTCAAGGCATATGGACTGCAGATCAAAGGAATCTGCACATCAATCAAAAAGAAATGCTAGCTGTACAGAATGCCCTGACAGCCTTCAAGGACCTCTTACATCCAGGACAGCTTACAATAAGGGCAGACAACACCACAGTAATGTGGTACATAAACAAACAAGGGGGTACACACTCTCCTACCCTCTATGCAGGCAAGCAATGACCTTGTGGAACACAGCACTGGCTTAACAAGTTCAATTACAAGCTCAATTCCTACCAGGAAAAAAGAACACATTGGCAGACGACCTAAGCAGAAACATCATGGATCCCCACGAGTGGAAACTGGATCCACAAGTATTTGCAATGATAACTCAAAAATGGGGTCACCCAGACATAGACCTGTTTGCCAGCCCCCAAAACTATCAGCTAACAAAATTTTGTACAAGGACATTTCACCATCAAGCTTGGAAAGTGGACGCACTCTCATTCAGTTGGAAAATGCTGACAGTGTATGCCTTCCCTCCATTGCCCCTTCTCACACAGGTGCTGCTGAAAGTCAGGATGGAGAGACCCCGAATGATACTCATTGCCCCAGACTGGCCACGCCAGCACTGGTACCCACTATTAAGGAATATGGCCCAGGGCCCACCATGGATTTTACCACAGATTACTCATCTGCTCACACAGCAAGACAGTCAGATTCTACACAGCCAGCTCAAAACCTTAAATTTGGCTGCATGGCAAATCACCTAAGCAGCCAGCCAGCTCCTCTTTCACAAGCTGTTATGGATGTTATTGTGGAAGCCAGGAGGCCCAGCACCAGGAAAGCCTACTCAGGCAAATGGAAAAGGTTTTGCGCCTGGAACCAAGCTAAATGCCAAAATACCCTTCAGCCGGACATACCTCAGATTCTACAATATTTAACTGAGATGTTACACAAAGGGCTTTCTTTTTCATCTATTAAAATCCACGCCTCAGCTATTTCAGCTCACTACAACACGGATCCTCTCTTATTTTGACATCCACTTCTAAGGCAGTTTCTCAGAGGGGCCAAAAACATTAGGCCTCCCAGGAGAGCACCAACACCGACTTGGGACCTCAATTTTGTTCTGGAAAAACTTACACTACCTCCTTTTGAACCAGCTTTCTCAGCTGACTTAAAGTTTATAACATGAAAGACTGCCCTGCTGCTAGCAATTACTTCAGCCAGAAGAGTCTCAGAGCTTCAGGCTCTAATGGCAGTAGAGCCTTTCCTCATTTTTCATCAAGACAGAGTTTCTCTACGAACTAACCCCTCCTTTATGCCTAAGGTGGTATCCAGTGTGGCTGTAAATCAAATCATCCATTTACCCACCTTCTTTCCAAATCCACAGAACAAAGGAGAAAGACTCCTGCATTCCTTGGACATTCACAGGCAGCTACGTTACTACTTGGATAAAACTAAGGTTTCCAGAAAATCTGACCAGCTTTTTGTATCCTATGCTGCAGCATCACAAGGAAAGGCTATCTCAAAACAGACCATTTCCAAATGGATAGGACATTGCATACGTTTTTGCTATACCCACCATGGAAAACCAGTTCTTGCTAGCATAAGGCCCCACTCTACCAGGGCAGCAGCTACTTCTACAGCCTTCCTCAGGGGGGTGCCAATCAAGGATATTCTGGAAGCTGCAACTTGAAGTTCAGTACACACCTTCACCAAACACCATCACTTACCACTTTACTCTAAGACTAGAGTTGGCTTCGCCACTGCAGTTTTGCAGGGCCTTCTAGCCTCCTCTAACCCTGTTTGACTCCACCTCCCATCCTTAGCTTTGGGATTCTACCCAAGTGTGATGACTGCAGCAGGGGTAACATGATGAACATAGTACAGTTTTGTACCTACCATAAATGTAGATGTTCGAGTGTTTACCCTGCTGCAGTCCAGGTTACCCTCCCTCCATCCCCTCTGACCTATCTAAAACATTTCAATACCTTAATATCTGATACAACCTTTGTGGTGTATTTGCTTATAGCTGTAGGGATGTTTTGTTTGTGCTAAACTTTCATTATTGGTACTATCTACTGACCACCTTTTGGGGGGGCACCTGACATCTGGGGCAAGAAAAACTGAAGAAAATGGTGTCGGATGCCTCTTATATACCCCTGGCGCACTGACGTCAGGGAAGAAGCGACAGCAACCGACGTCGGACCAAGACACTGGAATTCAGGCCTACTGCGGGACCGCCTGACGGCAGGATAACCCAAGTGTGATGACTGCAGCAGGGTATACACTCGAACATCTTCATTTATGGTAGGTACAAAACTGTACTTTTTTCGTAGGAAATGACTACCAGCTAAATATATGTATGTGCACACATGCGTGCCTGGAGTGGTCGAGGTAAGGGTATTGACTTGGCAGTTACCTTCCTAAAAGTAGTATTCTAGGGGTCAAGCCTTTGCAAAAGTGTAGCTTACAAAATGCTCGTGAGCGTGTCTGTGTTCGTAGCTTTCTTGCTGCACATTTGCAAGAGAATTCATTGGTTATCCTGAGTAAATGTACTAATCCTGCATGTATACAACTGCTGATGGCTGCAGTTCATACCTTGCTGGCACAAGCGACACAGCAGGCACTAATCATTTGTAAATATTTGTACAAAGTATCCAAATTAAAAGAGAATGGCAGTCTAAATTACTCTTTGTGAAACGTGCATACAATTCAGTTTTCCCTCTTTGCAGGACTTTTTTTTTTTTTTTTACTAGGGACCCGTGTTTACCCTTTTGCCAAAGCTGCTTAGACATTTCCATTTCCCTAATATTAAAAGCTGTTGTTGCCCTGAGTTCATTGTCTGTGCCACAAAGAATACTTTTAACACAATCCCTGCAGTAATAGCAGTAGATTTATAAACTGTGCAGTTCCTTGCAGTTGCTGCTTTGAATAAAAGTAGTGAAAAACATTCAAGCATGAACAGAGTTCTGTAGTGATGCAGACCTTTGGTTACCATTCTGGTAATGGCCATGTGCAGGGAAGAAGGTAAGGATATGACTCAATAACTTTCCTTTGTTTACAAGCGGACCAATAAAAGCCTGGTCATGCACTTAAAATCGCTGAAGTAAGTCATTAATTCCTTTATTGCTTACTGAGCATCAGCTGTGTGTACGTTTTTATTTCTGGCTATTCATGAGTGTATTTTTTGTTATAACTGTGTCAAGTCAATACTGACAATATCTCTCTCTCCTTTTTTTTTGAGGGGACATGGTTCAACTTCTTTGCTCAAGAATCAGGGAAAAAGAGGAAAAAGACAAAAATACTGATGGGTGGGAATCATGGGACTAAATCCTGAAATTGGACCCTGTATTTATATAAAAGTATTTTATGAACCACAGGACGTATGAAATTCTGAATGTCTGCCTTCATTGACTATTAACAGAAAATCAACCATTTTATGAGGGATATGGTCAAAATATGAAGCGTATCTGGAAACATTTGAGATGTATGTGAGTTGGAGTCCTCAGGTGGTGTGAACATTTAAAAACCGACTCAGTGTTGGGATTATGAGCTGCAAACAAACCCCATAGTGCCAGAGTGATCACTAAAGAGAGACCCTTGTGCTAGTGTGTGTATCTGTTTAAAAAAGTTTCATCATTATAAGTAAACTAACATCCATGATAAGTAAATCATCACCCAGCAGGTTGTATTCCTTGCCTTAGCCCACTAAGCTAATCTATGGTGTGTTCATCTGCCCACCTCTCGTGTAAGACCTCATTCATTCCAGGCCGTAGCAACCTTGTATGAGTACAGACAATGCCCAACAGATTTGCTAGGTTTGTAGACAGGCAAGAGTTTTTGGTCACTGGATTGCAATGTCCGACGGGAACATAGTTGCGTAAAATGTTTTTCAGTGCTGGACAAGCTGATGGATGATAGTTAAGATTTTGCAATTTTGTTAAATTTTGTGATGTTATTTAATGTAAGTGCAGCAGTTAATTTTATTTTTTATAAAAGAAAATTGCATTTCAGTTCTATACAAGTTCAAAATTTGATACAAGTTCAAGTGTTCATATAAATAAAACCTAATGCTTATATTTTGTGTTGATTAATATTTTGTCTGTTCTTCACTTTGCATTTTGAATGCTGATATCCCACAATTCTATTGGAGTGGGTGGGGTTACATAAGTATATATGCAAATCTGATGTTAATCAGTGTCCAGATTTTTCGCCAGTTGTACATACTTTTCATAGACCTTTGTCCAGTTTTTTAATGTTTGCAGGTTGAGAGGTATGCTCCCTCTGCATGTAAAAGCATGAAGGGCCAAGAGTGAGGAACTCAAAATGTTCGATCTTGAGTGTCTTATCTTCATCTTCAGGCCGTCATTTGACATCTGATGAGTGGAGACCATATCCTTAAGGAACATAGCCTGCTGCTAAAACTAAGCCAGATGCAGACCTGTCTTGTGTCATATTTGACAAAAACTTGTGTGTGTACCAGTGTTCAACCAATGCACAGTGATGTTCTTGTTTTTCACTTGACCTCAAGTATGTTATCCATGAGTGAACAATATCCATGCTAGAACTGAGTCTGGAAGGTATTCTGCCACCCTGTCTGTGTCCTAGGAAGGTGGTTTATATGACTTTATGGCCATTATCTTAAAGGTTAGTGAGAAAAAGAAGATCTTTGCACCAGAATATATGGGATGGAAAATGTGAAACAAAAGTCCAGGGTGCCCAAGGAAGCAGGAAACAAACAGTTTTAAAACCATGATTTATTGCACGAAACCACAGCACATAGAAACCCCAATACACGTTAATGTTCCTGAAATCTCAGCCTATACTTTTATATATGTTTCAATAAAACCCTTAATTAATTAGTTTGAAACCACTCCCCAGTTAAATGAATATCCAAGCCTACAATAAACATTTAAAATTCAAAATGACATTAAAGGTACTCTCATCTTGAATGGTAAAATAATCAAAAACACAGTTGTACATACTTTTACTCCATATAACTTAATTAAAAAAAAAAAAAATATATATATATATATATATATATATATATATATATATAGATAGATATAATTAAATATAGCAACTATACTAACCTAAAAAAAAACAATAATATTAAGAACAAGCTTGAGTAAAATTATTGTGTTAGAACTCCCTCTGGTGACCTTTTAAAATGTTTGCACTTATAAAAGGAAAGGAGAAATAATCATAGCAAAAAGTCTTTTACATGTGCATAATAAAAAGCAGTGCTAATACTAACTTATAAACTTGTTTTGTTGAATTGTTCACAAAAATCTGATGTTAAGGATGAATTACTTATAAAAAGTATTTAAAAAAATAAATATGTATTTATTATATATATGAAAAATATTATTTGTTCGACCCCTTCAAACAAAGGCAGTTATAAAGTACACAGTTGTACTGATGTATATACAGAGATTGTATATTTAAATAAAGCCAACTGGGAAGAAAGGATTTATAGCTTAGCTGCTCTTATTTTTAACAAGGGAACTATGGAAATACTTTCATTTAAGCCTGGTGGGGTATTCGCTTGCAAGGTGAATTGCCACCATAGTTCCCTGTATTCAATCCCTTCTTCCCATAAAATTCCCCTTGTGTCTTTTTAATATTTTCTAAGACAAAGAACAAGTATTGAGCATTAATACATTTTAATTTGTGTTTATACAATGCATTGGTTTCCTTTGTGATATGTATGTCATAACAGTGTTCGTATATTCTCCTTTTCAACTTTTGTTCTGTTTTTCCTACGTAGAACACCTGACAATCCTGACATACTGCCAGATATACCAGTCCACAGGAGTCACAATTACTAAACTCATTCCCTATCAACCATGTGTTCCTATTTTGTAAAAATACCTTTTCCTGATTAATTATATAGATACCCTGTGGACAATGTCCACATTTATAAGTACCATTCTTTTTCATATTTCCTTTTTTTTCTGTTCGGGGCCATATTCCAAAATATTTTTCAGACTAAAAGAATTTTTATAAACTATTTTTAGCTGGTTCTTGGATACTTATCTAGGTTGGTGAGAGAAGTGAACTTAACCCATTCTGTTTCCACCACCTTTCTTACCATTTCTGCAGCTGCATTATATTCCAGAGCAGGTGCTTTACCAAAATCTTCATCCTCCTTTTGAAGGTTATTACCATTTTCATCATCACCAACTCCCAGAATAGGCTTAAATTTGTTAAGTCTCCCTTCACAAACTTCGTTTTTCACTTGTGATAGTAACCATATTCCTGAACATATTTGCCAGGACATCCATTGCTTTTATAAAATCTTCGTCATTTGAAGTCATCCTGCTTGATATAATGAACTGTCCCTTGACTATGTTTTTCTTGTAATGTTTAGGATGAGCACTATCGTAAAGCAAGTATGAATTTGTAAATGTGTTTTTTCTGTATGCTTTTAAACTAAATTTGTTTTTATCCTTAATAATCTCTATATCTAAATATTGGAGTTTTTCCTGACTGACTCTGTAGGTAAACTCTAAAAAGGAAGTACTACCGTTTAAAAAATTCATAAAATCTTGGATCTCCTCTTTAGGTGCAACCCATAAAATGCAGATATAATCCAAAAACCTTTTGTAACTTAACCAGCAATCCCTATATTTTGATCTTAATACCACACTTTCTTCCCACTTTGCTAAAACTAAATTAGCATAACTGGGGGCACAGGTAGCCCCCATTGCCACACATTTTGTCTGATAAAATAATTCACCCTTAAAATAAATGAAATTATATTTCAAAATTAAATCCATAAGTTGTAAACATACTGTACTTTCATCATGTGTCAATGAACCATCTTCAAATATAATTTCTTCCAACAGTTTTGTACCCTCTGCATGATATATACTAGAAAAAAGATCAACCACATCTATTGTTAGGAAAAAAATGATCTCTAAACATGTCATCTTTTAATTCCTTCAGGAAGTCCCATGAGTCCCTTAAAATATTTTTTTCTCTGTAACCATGTACCCCTCAACTTCATGTCCACATACTTGGCCAATGGTAGAAGTTTTGAGCCTTTGTCCGAGACAACAGGTCTTAATGGAGGGTCTATCTCATTTTTGTGAATTTTAGGGATTCCAAATATGGAGGGAATTTTGGGTTTTTCTACTTTCAAAAAATTAAAAGTATTTTGGTCAGTTAAACCTTCCAATAAAAGGTCTTCCAACACCATATCAATCCTTTTATAGGCTAAATTAATCTAATTTCTGGAAACAATGACATGCCTACTGGTGTCCATTAAAATGTTGTTCATTTTTCCTTCGTAGAGCAAGGAATCCAGTATAACTATCCCCACTCCCTTATCAGGTTTCATAACTCAATTAAGGGTTTTATAGAAACATGTGTAAAAGGAGTTTTTTATCCAGTCCACATCTAATGAAGTAAATTAAACGAAAATGTATAGGCTGAGATTTCAGGAACGTTAATGTGTATTGAGATTTCTATGTGCTGTGGTTTTGTGCAATAAATCGTGGTTTGTTTCCTGCTTCCTTGGGCACCTTGGACTTTTGTTTCAAGTGACTGTTGGTGCTTTTAACGTAACGTTTGAGGATTCATGGAAAATATTAAATTACTTGAGTCCAGACAGAATTTATATATTTTTTTCCCAAAGTAGAATAATTGGGCTAGATTGGACTGAAGTTATATTTCACAGGAGTATGGGTATTTAATTTGAAGCTTTGAAACACATCCAATAAGTCTTTCTGATCATGTAGGTAGTAAGTAGGTAATGGATGGTGGAAACAGTTCAAGAGTTGTTCATAGATAAATAATAGGAAAGCTGCCCTTGAGGGCCAGTTTGTGTAGCCAGTTTCTCTTTTGTGCTCTAATTAACCTATCCCCTTTGTTTAGAGATTGGCCTTACCCATCCATTACCCATTAATTATCTGCTACCAATTGTTACGGGAAGATACAGATTTCTTCATAAGAGATAGCTGAGACTGAGATAAAATGAAACTGGAATATTAAAATACGTAGACATGAGAGAGTAAGAGATGTGGGAACTCACTAATAATTATTTTAGAAGGTTTATCTTAATAGAACAAGAAGAAAAGCAATTGTTCAGTGTTTGGATAATGCATGCAAATTTAGAAAGGTTGCCATTATGCAAGTATTTTTTGATAACACTAAATCTCAAAAAGTCTTAGCACAATGATTTGGATAACAGAAATTAGAAAGGAGTGTTGCCAAAGTTAGTGAGCCTTTGACTAGAAAGAATAGCCAAAGACACTGTAGAGGTATTAGAGACATTTCAGAAAATTTATGAAAATGTGTATAAAGAAAATGAGTGGTCAACCTAGAAAAGCTGGATATGGAAATGTTTATGGAAGACTTAAATATGCCAAGGTTAGAGAAAGACTTAAGAATTAATAGACAAGATGGGAGAGGGTGATATAAAAATTGTGATGCAAATCAATCAGCAGGGAATACTCAAGAAACAAATGGTATTCCTGTGGAAATCAGGAGAGGAAGACATAAGTATCAGAAAGGTTATGTTTAACAGTATTTTAAAAGACAAGAGAGTGCAAGCATCTTGGGAAGAAAGCTGTGGTGTCTGTACTACCCAAAGAGGGCAAAGACCCTTTAAAACCCTGTTTCATATAGACTCTCTTCAGTTTTGAGCCATGATTATAACGTGTTTGCCTGTACTTGCTAAGGGAATGGCTAAGATGTTGCCAAAACTTTCAGACATGGATGAATGCATTTGTAGAGAGAATTCAAAATTTGACAACATTGAGTGATAATGATCCAGAGAAAAGCAGAGCGCAAAAAGACCCTGCTACTGTTGATGGGTCTTGATGCAGAGAAAATATTTAAGAGAGTTATTTGCAATTCTGAGTAGGGCAATGTCTATAAGTAAAAGTCTTTTTATTCATCCTGAATCCTCACCCCATTTTGGGGGAGGTTCTTTTTGGCCAGTTCTCATAAGATGTGTTTGAGAAACTTGTGAAAAGGATGCCAGTCCTCGATGTAGTTGAAACCCTTTGAGTCTCCAGGGTCCCTTTGTTCATCCAGGCTGGGCCAAACCTTGAAGTAGAAGTCGTCCCCACACAGAATGAAGGGGACCCCCAAATGTTGAAATGCTAGTTTTGTATTTCATCCCTTGTGGCTGTCTCCAAGTAAATTGACTCTGCTGACCCAGCAGCTGAAGTCCTGACTACTGTCTAAGTCTTTTCGTGGTAGTTTAGTTCTTGGGTTTGTGAAGAGGCATTCATATCCTGGATATGCACTGTCAGATCGAATTTTGCTTGGGGTTTATGAGATCAAGAAGTCCAAATGTCTTTTAACATGCTTTGCTGCAGAGAAGTACGGTGTGCCACTTGCCAAGCAAACCCTGTCTAAGCAGGTTGGTAGGTATGTTATCTTTACCATGAGTTTCCTAACCACCCTTTGGAAGGCACTGCAACTAAAGGCTACTTCAGGAGAGGTATGGCTGCTTCTATTGCTTGCTTCATGCATATCTCTATTTCAGAATGCTAAGGCCATTTGGTCATAAGCTCACACTTTCACTAAGCACCAGGAGTCAATCAGTCCTTTAGTGCCTTAGTGATTCTGAGCCTTTGCCATTTAGTCGTCTTCTGGCTCTTGCTTCCCGAGCATTTTTATGCCGCTTGGGATTCTTCTTATATGTAGAGCTGCCAGGGATGATCTGCAGCAATGTATATGTTTTTACCCTCCTCAGTGAGTCCCAACTGACACTTCAAATAGCCCTTTGTCTGAACAACATTTCCATCCAGTTGCTGCTTTTGGAATTGCATATACATTTGGCAATTGCTTTTACATCTTTGTAAGGTGTGGATGCTCATTATTTTAGCCTGATGTACAGGAATGGGGCTACTAAGTGGTTGGGGGTGGGGGTGGCAGTATAGTGGCTAGACATCTCCTTCTGGTATGATGTAATATCATGGCCTGTTGAGGTGTGTGCACGCTCCTGAAATAGACCATTCAGATGTATCGAGACTTGCAAGATGGCTGCACACTGATCAACAGATTCATGTAAGCTCAGTTCTCCAGTGTGAAAACAGAAACTAAGAAAAGAGTTTATGGAAACTATTTTGGGTACAATTTTCATGGAAACTATTTTGGGTGCAATTCAGTTACTGGCTAATAAGTACATTGCATGGATGCCAGCAAAAAAGACTTTTGGAGGAAGTGAAAGAAAATCAACCCGAAAAGATGGAGAAAAAACACTGTCTGGGAAGGATTATGCAGCTGTTCATCAAAACTCTGTTCAAGCTTCAGCTCTGGATCAGGAGATGGCTTCCATTAATTTAGATCAAAAATAAATCAGATGGAGTTCCAAGATGGCTGCACACTGAGTAACAGCTTGTTTTTAGCTCTCCCAGTGTGAAAACAGAAACTCAGCAGAGAAGGCCAGTAGACTTTTGTTTATGGGTGAATTTCAGTAACTGGCTAGTAAGTACATTGCCTGGATACCAGGAATAAAGAAATACAGAAGACCTGGAAAAAAAATCGGCTACAAAAATTATTTAAATTTATTGGCCATCCTACAGTATTTCATAGTACCAAAATACAAAAGTGACCACCCCTTTCAATCCATCTTGCTGTTTTAAAAAATAGTAACTCTCCACTAAACCTTAACTTTTTAAACAGGTAAAACTCAAGTTACCTACTTTCACATCTAACTTCTCTAGTGCACACTGCAGAGTGCATTCTTTTCAATCTTACCTTTAAGCATCCCTGTGACTAGCACTTTCTTTAATACCTGCTGGAAAGCACTAGGAAGCCTTAAACTCATACAAACACTGAACTCTCCTTGTTAACAAGGAGAAATTAATAGTAGGCACTAAACAGCCTATAATTGCAAAGTACCTTGCTAAGGAAACAGCTCCTATACTTTACAAAGAAAAAAAAAGCCCCAAACCAAGCATGTCCAAGGGTCAGCTTCCGGTGATTTCTCCTGTCCACCTGGTGAATCTGGGCATACTGGGGCAATGCAGCAATTGCCTCATGTACACAGACAACCCTCTCCTCCTACCACCCAACACTACAACCTGTGAGAGATGCACTTACATAGCCAAAATGGAAGCAAAGCTCTCTCCACCCAAGATTGTGCTAAACAGTCAAGAGGAGAAGGTTAACACCCACACTACATCTCAAGCAACACATAGCCCTTCTAAACTCGCACCACCAACACCCACATATAGCAACACTAAATCCACATATGCAGAGGCCCTTAACTGTAACCTGCCCAAGCAACAAAGACCTCTGAAGCTGAAACGCAAACAAACACCAATCACAACCAATGTGTCACATAGTTCACAACACCAGTGTGCCACCCAGCAACAGCCCCTAAGGCAAGACAATGTACCTAACACTTTAGTCATAGGTGACTCTATAGTCCGCACACTGATGTCCCTCTCACCAGGTTGAATAAGGAGAAAATTACAGTCAGCTGCCTGTCAGGTGCCAGGATCCGCCACATAACGCATGCACTCAAGTCACTCCACAACAAGTACAAATATGACTCTGTCATTGTCCATGTTGGAGTGAATGACTTGAGACGCACCTCCCTGGACTACATGAAAAGAGACATGGAAGAGCTCTCGGATCATGTGGCCCAGGCAGGTATGACCCTAGCCCTGAGTAGCATCCTGCCTTCGCCCAGAATGATACCACAATATAAGGATAAAATGATTGACTTCAACAATTGGCTAAGCTTATGGTGTCATTCAAAGGGGATCCAGTATCTGTCTGCCTGGGATGACATGATTGACAGACCACGATGCTTTGCCAGAGATGGTCTGCACCTGTCGCCCTGGGATTCAGGTTACTGGCTAAGGCTCTTGCCACCCCTATAGTGCCTTTTTAGGCAAACTTCAAAGGACAAAACCACCACCGTAACAGGTACAAGCATGCAAAATCTGAAGGTAATGCTACTCAATGCTAGAAGTCTAAACCTCAAAATGCACTCTCGAGGCACTCCTAAAAATGGAGAACATCGATATCTGTGCAGTAACTGAGACCTGGTTCAAGGCTCCAGAGAGCACCCCTGCAATACCAGGCTACAACTCTTACCACACTTTTCGCCACCAAACCAGGACCGAAACACTAAAGGTGGAGGAGTGTCAATATTCACCAAGGATATTCACACCACCAGGCCAGTTGGCCAACACAATGTGTCTGAAATTCTCCAAGTGCAACTAACACTAGGTAAGACTGCAATCCAAATTGTAGCTTGCTACAGATCCCCCACCATACCCCAAGATTCTCACTACACCTTTCTAAACATACTGGAAAATATTAAGATAGAACCAAACACCCTAATACTGGGTGATTTTAACTACCCTGCCGTTAACTGGGAAAACTACTCATGTCCCAACACCTTTGCGCAACGGTTCTTGGAATTCATGAATTCCAATGCCCTGGATCAACTAATCCATAGTCCCACCAGGGGCTCCAATATCCTAGACCTGGTCATTACCAACATGGGACATCAGTGCTCCATACCTATGGTCACCCCCTCGTTAGTCAGGTCTGACCATAAGCTAATCACCCTTAACATCCACATCCCACCCCCACCCCCGAGTAAAGAAACCACCATAAAAACTTCTCCAAAGCCAACTTCATGCTACTCAAGTCAGAAGTGACAAACTTCATAACACCCATGCAGACGGGAACTGAAAGTTCAACTGCTGAATCCTACACTAAGGCACTGTACGAGCACATCCACTCATGCATGAATCGTGCCATCCCAAATAGAAACAAAATGCTCTCATCCAAAAAAGGAAGCCAATCTGGTGGTCCCCTGCCATAAACAAACTTTACAACAAAAGGAAGAAACTTTTGCAGAAAAGAGGAAAATCCCAGGATGCAAAAAACTCCCTTACTAGCCTCAGTAAGAAATTGAGATGCCTCATAAAATCCTCCAAAGCTAGTTACGAAAATAAAATTGCCAAAGATTCCAAAGACAACCACAAAGCATTCTATAACTATGTCAAGAATCTAAATGGCAATGCTCAGGTCTGCTCTGAGCTAAAACAGAATGGCATTAAATATACTGATCCAAAGGATATTGCCAATATCCTGGCAGATCGATTCAGTGCCAACTTCACCCCCTCTCACCCCTAAATGGCCCATCTCAATACCGAAGATTGCCAAATTCCAGTAATAACGGCCACACAGGTACAAAACGCACTCTCTAAAGCCAAGACTACAGCATCCATGGGACCAGATGACATCCCGGGCTGTGTACTACATGAACTACAATATGAACTGGCACCTCACCTAAGTTTCATGTTTAATCATAGCCTCACCTCAGGTTTCGTGCCCACTGAGTGGCGCAGAGCTACAGTTATCCCAATCCACAAGGGGATCCACCTTGGATCCCGGAAACTACCGTCCCATCAGTCTGACAAGCCTTATCTGCAAGGCCATGGAGCGTATTATCATGGAACTTATAAACAAAGACATTGGCAACCTTCAAACACTGGACCCCACCCAGTTTGGGTTTGTGAAGGGCCGATCTTGTCTCCTGAACCTGATTGACTTCTTTGAATCAGTCTCCAGAGCCATGGACAAGGGTAAGGTGGTCCACACAGCCTATCTAGACCTTGCCAAGGCCTTTGACACCATCCCTCACTCTGGAATCATAGATAAACTTACTAAGTTGGGCATTAATCCCTATGTCACCCAATGGGTTGCTAAATGGATTACTGATAGAACCCACACTGTAAAAGTAGCCAACTCCAAATCCAGCTCCAGACAAGTGACAAAGTGGAGTACCTCAGGGTTCAGTCCTGGGGCCGCTCTTGTTTGGCATCTACTTCTCTGAAGTACAGGTCAACACTAAGGGACTCTGGCTAACAAAGTTTGCAGATGACTGCAAACTGGGAGCCATTATTGAATCCCCAAATGATGTGGATACTCTACAAAAGGGCCTTACAGAAACAGATGCTTGGTGCCAGAGCCATGGGCTCAAGCTCAATGCCAAGAAATGTATTGTTATCCCCTTTGGGAAAAAACATGTACCCATGAATTACCATATAGGTGGCAGTACACTAAACACAGAAAGTGTGATAAGAGACTTAGGGACACAGGTGGACAGTGGTCTCACCTTCGATAACCACATTGCCACAACAGTCAGGAAATCCTTCTATGTGGCACACCTCATCACGAAGGGCTTTTCATCCAGAAAGAAGGAGGTCATTGTCCCACTGTACTCAACCCTCATTAGACCCATTATAGAATACAACACCCCATTTGGTATGTACCTCTCAAGACATCTGCAACAACTGGAAAGGCCTCAGGAATACCTCACTAAAAGAATCACAGGCCTAAAGCAGATGCCCTACGCTGACCGCCTTAAAAAACTCCAGCTATACTCTGTCACATATCGTCTACTCAGAGGCGATCTCTGCTTAACATACAAGGCCATGTCAAACCCAGAGCTGTTGGACATGCTACACTTAAAGAAATCCCAATCCCTCAGAGCTACACGCTCCAGGGATCTAAACCTTGTCATCACAATAAACAAAACATGCTGGAGGGATAGGTTCCTGACCCAGAGACTCCCCAGACTCTGGAATAGATTGCCCATACATGTCAAGCAGAGTGCCTCTTTGGACCTCTTCAAGAGGAACCTTGACAATTGGATGGGAGAAAGGAAATTCACCCCAGGGATCACGTCAGTCGCCCTGCTAGACAGGGGTCCAGGAAAGTAAATAATGTGGGAAGAAATAGCCAGGGAATTGTTATGGCTAGGCTTGTATAGGCCCTAGGGCTGATAGCCTAGTACCAACCTATGAACCTATGACTTAGGGACACACATAGATAGTAGTCTAGCCTTTGACCACCATTTGTCTACAATGGTGAGGAAATCATTCTATGTTACACAACTTATAAACAAAGATATGGCATCTAAGTCCAAGGAAGTCATTGTTCCACTGTGTTTAGCATTCATCAGACCTATCATTGAGTACAGTGCCCCCCTTGGTATGTACCTAACCAGACATATCCACCAATTGGAACGTCCACAGAGGTTCCTTACTAAAAGAATACAAGGTGCAAGTAAAATGTCCTATGCAGACTGTCTCAAGGCCCTATCCCTGTTTTCTATCCCCTACAAGCTTTTGAGGGGATATCTATGCCTGGCATACAGGGCATTGTCAGACCCCACTCTGATTGACCTCCTGCATATCCACAAAACAAACAGCACCAGAATTATCCATTCTAAAGAATTAAACCTTGCCTGTGATATAAATAGGGCCTACTGGAGAGATGGGTATATATCCCAGAGACTACCACATCTATGGAACAGGCCTCCCCATCCATGTGAAGCAGAGTTCCTCCCTAACCCGATTCAAGTGCAACTTGGACAATTAGATGGGAAACCGGAAATTCATCCTTGGTTTGGCACCTATGTCTCTAATGAACACAGCTAACCTGTAAATGGTTCATCTCCCAAACCCCTGCTTACACTTATTAAGGGTATCAAAACTTGTCAGAGATTTAGGATGCATGGCTAGGTTTACAAAGGACCTTGTGGTCATTAGCCTAATGAACACATATGAGCCTTTGAACTTAACTTCCAGTAACATACAGGATGATATAAGACAACTGCATACAGACCTAGTTAAAATAAACAAAACACTGATAAGAGTATATTAACACAAACAACAAAAGTCTGAAAGAAATTGAAGATTAAACAGATATTCAGATGAGATGATAAAGCTTCAAAAATTAGAGGTCAAAATAAAGAAAAGGCTGGTTGAATATGAGACTGCTCAGGAAGAGATGTTTAAAAAAATTGAATTAGAGGACAGAGCACGTAGGGAAAACTTGAGATTTTCAGCGATACCAGAGAGGATGGAAGGAACAGACTGCATTAAATTTGTGAAAGCACAAATAAGCAACTGGACTGGTATTCCAGAGCAGGACTTATTAGTTGAATGGGCACATCGTGTGTATGCTCCAAATCTAGCAATAAGAAAGCAACGTAGACATTTAACAGTAAGGACGCAATCCTACCAGCAGAAAGAATTGATTTTGTCAAAACTGTGGCAGGAGCACAAAATACTAAAAGTAGGTGACAGCAGAGTGTTTGTGGAGAATGATTACTCATTGTACACCATGCAAAAGAGAAGTAAATTCATCCCTCTATTCAGAGAATGCCGAGATGCAGGTGTGAGATTCAAACTGCTGCATCCAGCTGTCTTCAAGGTATTCTTCCCTGGAGGGACAAAATCATTTTTTGATGAAGTGCATCCTAAGGAGGAAAGACAGAAGTTTGTCAAACAAAAACTGAGCTGAGAAACAAGGAGATTTGGCTTCTCACTCCTGTGGTAATAAAGACCACAGAGAGACTGCACCTGTGAAACCTTTTCGAGTGTTTCAACAGAAAATGTTGGAGAGAAGGAATGGAGCACGAGAGTTGACTAGAAGACTCGAGTACGTTGGAAATGAAGCAGAGGCAGGATTTGGGTGATGAAGAACAGTAATAAAATCAGTAACTTAATGTGGGATTACAATGCATTAACTATATTTGTGAAAATTTGGCAGCACAAGAAAATCTGGAAACATTGGACTTCTTCAAAATTTGTTTGCTGAGTAGCGGACTCCAGTATATGCCCTACTTCATGTCATTAATGTTCGGAAAAATGTACTGCAGAGGGGAAGAGAGGGGAGAATGCTAACTGTGTAAGTAAGGAAAACCTTTTCTTAATAGTACTGTATCTGTGTTGCATGGTTTTCTTTGTATGATATTTTTGAGTGTAATGGTGATTGTAAACAGGTGTTGTTTTTATTTTTCTCCCCTCTTCTCTTTTTCGTTTTGTGCAGTTTTGAGAAACATAGGCAATGTAATGATTAACAAAAAAAAAAAAAAAGGAAAATTAATGTGTTTTTTTCATTCTTGCATAGGAAAATGACTTAAGGACCTTTGTTTTAAAACCGAGAGTAAATAAATGAAAAAAGAATATTGAATATTATACGTTTTTTTCAAGCACTTTCAAATATGTATACTAAGTAGCATTTCTGATAGAAGAACAACAGAGAAATTGAATAGGACATAATGTTCCCCGAAAACAATCGGGGGTTTTCCCAGGTGTGACAGCTTTAAAGATAATACAAAACCAGTTAGACTTGAAGTAAAGTTCTCTACGATTTTTAAATGCAATGGGGATACTAATATAAACAGGTGCTTTTGTTTTTTCTTGTTTCCTCTTCTTCTCTCTTTCCTTTGTTCAGTTTTGAGAAATGTAGGCACTGCAATGAAAAAAAATGAGATGGGGAGGAGATGGGGGGAGAGCGGAAGGGTTTTGTTAAGAGAGTATGACAGTAGAAAAATCAGTGTGCTTTTCCCATGCTTGCATAGGGAAATGACTGGGTAAAAAACTTAGGTGTTATCTAGTAACAAATTTATTACAAAGCATGTAAATGAAAAAGAATTTTGAATATTGTAAGGCTTTTTTTCTGATAAAAAATGTTCCCTTAGCAGTTTTGTGTCTGGCTTGCATGTCACTAGACCATCATTTGATAAAGAAAAATGGCTTGGAGAAAGTGTTTACTGAAAGCATTCCAGTGTTTTCTCAACGGGGAGATTTATATAGATATAAGAAATCAAATAGCACTTACTAATTGCACCAGCTGTACCATGCATCTTAGCATGACTAGCCTTTCTTTTTGGTTAACTTTAGCCTGTCTGTGTAGCTATCAACTTAGAACTTATGTTCTTATTAGGAAGCAAAAACTTCAATATTTGAAGTTGTGCATAGTTCTGTGTGTTATTGTAAAGTTCATAGGTTTTAGGAGGTTTTTTTTGGGGGGGGTTCTGTTTGAGGGCTTTCAAAAAAACAAAATTATGCAAGATGTGACATAGGCATAAATGGATATGACATGAAATAACTGCATAAAAGACCAACCTGCTGAACAGTATATACATGTAACGTAAAAGTTGGAACTAGACATTTAGCAAAAGAGCAGTTGTATATAAAATATAGTAATAATAATTATATAAGAAAGTAATGCTTTCTGTAATGTCTTTCAATCTGAATGGTCTTAGAGATAAATATAAAAAAGAAAGAGTAGTGAATTATATTAAAAAAATGTAGAGTGCAAATAAGTATGCTACAGGAGACGCACCTGGAAAGTACCCGAACATGTGAATTTAATAAAGGTTTTCAAGATGGTTATTCAGCAGAATATTTGGGGCAAATGAAATGAAGAGTACTTACTCTTACATTAATTGCAAGAGGAGCTCCAATAATGACAGAAGAGGGAAAAAAAAAGATGATAATGGAAGACACATAGCACTAAGGGGCTACTGGCTAGGGAGGAAGATTACACTGGCATGCTTTTACATCCCCCCTAAAACTGCTATAAGGGTGCTTAAGAAAATTCTGGGAGAAATAATCAGCTTTCAGCAAGGAATATTACTTATAGGTGGAGACTTTAATTTGGTTTGCAACAGTGACTATGTATCTGGGGGTCCTAGAAGGGAAAATATAACAAACGGAGGGTAAATTTTCGAAGAAAGTTATGAAAATGTTTGGCACAGAAGATGTGAATTCAGTACTAGGAGTTTGGAGTGAATTTACATATTACTCACCAAGATACAAAAACTAGGCTAGGCTAGATAGATTTTATATCTCACAGAAACATGCACATTTAATTGAAGGTCTTGAAACGCACCCAATAACTATTTCAGATCATGCACCAATAATAACTAAAATAAAAATGCAAGGTAATGAAATGAAAATAAGACACTGGCACTTTCCCACCTACCAGTTGAAAAGAGAGGAATTTAAGGAATGGGTTGTGGAATTAATTCAGGAGCTACTATAGAAGATAGATTTATCTTCTGAAAACATAGCTAAGGAGTGGGATAAAATTAAAGTGGAGTTTAAAACTAGGTTGGAAGTAAAAGAAAGGGAGGTATGGCTAAACAGTAACAAGAATTATTTAGAGAGATTGACAAATGTTAAACTATTGCAAAATAGGGGGGGACTGTCAGAACAAGAAAAAGAGCAACTGCAGAATGCCAAACAGAAAATAAGGGATTACCTTGATAATATGAATGAGTTTAGAAAGATTGCTGTTAAGCAACTGCTTTTTGATAATAATTCATTGAGCACAAAAACTTCTATCACAGCATCTCAGGCAACAAAAAGTGGAAAGGACAGTCATCAAGCTTAGGGAGCCGATAACAAGAGACCCTGTAGAAGTATTAGAAATATTTCAGAAATGTTATGAAAATTTGATTAAAGCAGAGAAATACAGAAATCAAGAAAAGGTACAAATGGAAATGTTTGTAGAAGAATTAAATATGCCAAAGTTAGAGGTAGATGAGACTCAGGACAGGAAGGGATGAGATAAAAATGGCTATGTATAACCAATCTCCAGGAAAGTCCCCAGGAATAGATGGTATTCCTGTGGAAGTTTGGAACTTAGGAGGGGAAAAACTGATAAAGATCTGGAAGGATTTGTTTAACAGTATTTTAAGAGGAGGAGACGTACCAGCATCCTGGACGAAGGCGGTGGTAACGGTAATACCTAAAGAGGGGTAAAGATCCATCGGATTCAGCTTCTTATAGGCCCATTTCAATACTTAACCATGATTATAAAATGTTTATGTCTATAATGGCTAAAAGAATGGCAAAAGTGATACCAAAATTGATAGACATGGAATAGAGTGGTTTTGTAGAGGGGAGGCAAACATTTAACAGAACATTGATGATCCAGAGGGAAGCAGAATGTAAGAAAATACCACTTTTATTGGTGGGTCTTGATGCAGAGAAAGCATTTGACAAAGTAGATTGTGAATTCATGAGCAGGACAATGGAAGCATTTGCTTTTCCAGATTCAATTACAAGGTTGATTAGAAGAATATATGCGGGATTAGAGGCGCAAATTAAAGTGGGGGGGGGGGCTCTCCGATAATTTCTGCTTGAGTAGGGGAACCAGGCAGGGTTGTCCGGTTTCCCCTTTGTTGTTTGCATTATATTTAGAACCATTGGCAAAGAAAATAAGGGACTCAGAAATTCAAAGATATAATTGGTATGGTAGTCAGGAAAAGCTGGCTCTATTTGCAGATGCTAATATTTTACATATGATAAAACCAGAAAGGGACATTATGATGTTGTGGAACATTTCAAGACCGTTTCATATCTTCCCAGGATACAGAATTAATGAAGCTAAAACAAAGGCAATAGTGGTAAATTGTGTACCCACACACAAATTGGTCCAACAGTATCCATATTTATGGGGACATGATAAAATTAAGTATTTAGGAGTATGGATTAGAAATGACTCTGGTGG
The DNA here is from genome assembly GCF_019279795.1 of Protopterus annectens. Taxonomy (NCBI): domain Eukaryota; kingdom Metazoa; phylum Chordata; order Ceratodontiformes; family Protopteridae; genus Protopterus; species Protopterus annectens. The sequence goes on from NC_056745.1 coordinate 1,202,293,287, forward strand.
CAGCTAAGGATATGTGGGAAGAGACTAAACAGAGGATAATACAAAAATTGCAAAACTGGAAGTTTTGTTATATGGATATGGGCACTAAGATACAAGCCATTAAAATGTTTTAGTTCCTTTAGTCCTGAACACAGGTCAGGCATACTTTTATCAACTGGAGAAGTTGTGGGTACCTATTAATAAGGAGCTGAAGGACTTTATCTGGGAAGGGAAGACAGGAGAGTCAAGTGGGATAAAGATGATTGTTCCAGTAGAACTGGGCAGATTGAGGTTACCCAATATGAAGGGTATTTCAGAGCTACAAGGTTAAGACTTCTATACATAGCACGAGCAGAAAACTGTAATTCAAAGTGGAAAGGAATGATGCTGACATAGGGAGGAAGCTCAATAAATTAGGAGAGATTAGGATTTTGAATGCAGACTCTTAAGGAGAACAAAAATAATCATGCAGAATATTCTATCTATAAAGTAGCAAAAAGTATTCTAAGAACTAAACCAACATGGGAATGGAGAAAGGAAATTCTGCCAATAGTGGTGACTGCAAATAGGGATGCAGACAATAGGCAAGAATTTATTTGGACCGCAAGTTAGAGATTGCCTTCCCTATCAGGGATTGATATTGGAGTATAGGCGAAGAGAAAGAAATTGGGGGGATCCTAAACAAAAGACCAGGGTAGAGTGTTTAATAGAATCTAGAACAGAAGCTGCCATTAAAAAAGGAATAGTTAGTAGAGCATATAAAATATTGCACGATAACTATAAGAATCATTCAGAGGAGGTTAGAAAGGACTGGGAAGAGAGACTGGATAAGCAATTCACAAAGAAACAATGGGGGAGGATATATGTGTGTTTCCCAAATATGCAGCAAAATCTAAAAGATTTTGGATTTTTGCTTGGAAATGTTTACATAGATATTTTTATACCCCAAGTAGACTCCAGAGAATTTTTCCTTGGGTAGACAGTAAATGTTGGAGGTGTGAAGGGGAAAAAAGAGGTAATTGGGAACATATTTTCTGGGAGTGCAGTGAGTTGGCAGACTTTAAGGATTCCCTGCAGGATGTACTGTCTGAGATGCTGGGTGGGCAGATTGGTCTGATGAGGGGATGAATTTTTTCTGAACTGTGACACAGGTTCGGAATTACTTAGCCATGGTAAGGCCTTGCTGTCTCTAATAATGGTGGCTGCCAAAAAAGCAATTACTAGAAAATGGAAATCAAAATCAGCGATACTGGAAGAAGTGAATATAGTAGTTGTCAATCTCGCCTCATTCTGCTTTGATGGGGACCCTGGCTAGCACCTCTATCCTCTGGGTGGCTCAAACAAACAAACTCTTGAGGTAGAGAGCCAAATGTCCCTGGTCCTCGAGGCCAAGTCCAATTTGTAATGGGAAACAAGTGAAGTGTGAGGCCCAAAAGTGGCCGCTGCACAAAATAGGTCTAAAGCTTGAGCTTGAAAAGCTGTAGAGTAGCTAAACTCCTAGTTGAATGTGCTTTGTTTTGAGCTGATCGAGTAAATTTCAGTGATGATGAAAGAAGCCATCTGGACAAAGACAAAGTTAGAAAGAAGAAGGCCTTTTATTTTCCGATAGGCAAAAAAAAAAGTTGAATTGAATTTTCTTTTGTTTTTTGTTCTACTGTCTATATAATATCTAAGCTGGACGGGACATCAAGATAGTACTTAGCTTTTGTTTCTTATCTGAATAGTTAGGAAAAATACAGGAGATCAATAGGATTGAAGAGATTGTTAGGAAAGAGCGACCTTAGGTAAAAGGATGGATTAGGTCTCTCAAAGATACTCTAGAAATGAAAATAAACAGAAAAAGAGCATGTTGAACCCAGAGCAGTTCAGAGGCACCCTGGCAGATGACTAGGAATAAAGAATAGGAAATAAGTCAAAGAAAAAGACCTTCAGGGGAACAAAGGCCTCAAAAGGGGAAGGGGAAAGAATCAGGATGTCAAACAGGATGAGGAAATCCCACTGAGGGAGGATTCCTGATTTTAGGGTAACCAAAGGAAAAAATTCTAAGATATGGACATATGGATTATGATCTGCTATGATCTACTATCCCGACATAGAAAATTAGGACTGAACCTCTGATGGTGGAGAAAGAGGAGCCATGTTGTGTAAATCCTCCTGTAGAGGATTTTTAGTGAAACTATGATCTCTCTAACTGTTAGAGATCAAAGGAAGCCCTGGCTAAGGAGGGAAGTGGAGCAGCAACCTGTGAGGTTGAGAGAAGGGGGGATTGACCGAGCTGACGGTTGGTGAATGGCAGTCATCTGATGTGGGGGTGCCCGCGTGCGGCTGCACCAAAGGTGGGGGATGGCCTGATAGAGGAAGGAGCTGAAGTCCTCTGGACATTTGTTTTGGGGAGTAGCAAAAAAAGATCTTACATGGACGCACCCATTCCAGAAAATCTCTTCCCTATGCTTATGAGACCACTCGTCGCCTGGTGAGGCATGAATGCCTGCCTGATCTGTCCGCAATGCTGGTTTGTTGTTGGTCCCAGGGCAATATGCTACCAGACCAGAAGAAGTAGGAGATCGCCGCCCTGGCTAGTCTGACAAGTACGGAAGGGGTAGGTAGGACTTGGTTCCGCCCTGTTTGTTGATCAGACATGTTGTCACTCCCTGTTGCCCCTGTTTCTTCGACCCCTCCCCTCTAGAGCCTGTTGCTGCTGTTGTTACCCCTGCCTCTAGGGGTAAGCTGACCAACGTGAACCGCGCGGACTCCTTGGGATTTACGAACCATCTTCCCACCCTTCTGTCCTTTACAAGAGGGTGGAGAAGGGTGGAAAAAAAGAAATCAACAGCAGAAAGAGCACTCACAGTCCTGCTCACACCTGGTCAAGGCTCTTCACCTGAGGGCCAAACAAAGCTGGGACCCATCAAGGGAGAAGGGATCCATCCGCTCAAATGATCCGCAAAATCACATAGCCACCTGTACCCCACTACGCCTAAGACCATCAGCGTGCTCGCGGCTCTACTCTAGTTAGCAATGGCATATGAGATGTTCCAAGCATGTGAGAGTTTCTGAGCCCCTGGGATCTTCCTCTTCTACGAAGCATCTCCTTGGGATATCTTGCTGAGTCCTGGTGAAGAACTAAATCTCCAGCCCTTTCAGTGACATCGCTGGGAAAGCATCTTGCAGTAAAATAAATTGGTTAAAGATAGCAAATTAAAAGGATGGGCCAAACGCTCCGCATATCGTATCCCTGGGCTTTTGGTGGCAGCCACCAGGATTAGGATCCAATGAGACACCCTTTATGGGAATTGTTGGTGCACTAGGGGCAGTTATAGAATTTAGAGAGACCTCTAGGGACTGGCTCTAGAGTCAGAACTTGGCATGCTAGAAGCTATAACCTGCATAAAGGGGGTGAAGAGGCTGCAGGAGACGTGAGCCTTGTGCTATAACCTGGATAAGGGGCGCGAAGCGGGAGATACCCAGGAGGTGGAGGGAGTTGTTGGAGAACCCAGTTCCCCTCTGGACTCATCTCTGAGGGATTGTTTCCAGAAGTTTCCAGAAGTCAGAGGATCTAGGGGACCTCTAAGTCCAGAAAGTCTCATCAAAAGAGGGGACTCAGGGGAGTCTACAGGCTTCTCTTACAAGTCCTCTTCCTGTGGATCTCAGAGAGGCCTCATGCCTCATCCTGGGAGGGAGGAGGAAGAGTGAATCAATGGGTCCTATAGCAAGAGAAGTGGCAGAGGGAAACCTGGAGGTACAATGGGGGAGGAGCTGGGAAGAGAGAGCTGTGGGAGATGTCAACAGGTACAGTAGAGGGAGGAGCACCTCGAATGCTCCCCACTGAGGCAGGTCCCCAGTAGCCAGCTCAGAAGCCACTCGACTCCTCCCCTCCCAGGCAGGTTCGAGGGAGCCCGTCGTAGAGCTGTGACTCCTAGAGCCACCGGGCTCAGGGCAAGCGTAGTTGCTGAGCGGGTCGATGCCACTTGGCTCCAGGAGGGAGCCTCTCTCGACGATGGTCGCCCATGCCACTCACCCTCCGGGAAGAGTAGAGAGCTGAAGACCAAAGGGAATCGGAGGAAGAGCAGAGGCAGAGCAAAGCCCAACCCTGGGCCAACTCCAAACTCTCCACCAGAGTTGGGAGGAACTGTAGCGACTACAACGACCAACCTGACCAAGAGCTGGAGGCGAGGAGGCAAACAGTATTTAAGGCCAGTACCTGTGACTTGAGCAATCTACAGCCACTCTCTCACAGATGGTCTCTGATGGATGACCCACCTTCTAGGCTCCTCCGATGCGCTCCGATAGACTAGAAAGAGGGGAGCCGAAATCTCGCTCGAAGAAGAGAGGAGACACCTCTTCCTGAGCCGAATCATGAGCGATAGAGTGATCCAGACCTCACCCGATTTCTGAGATTTCCAAACACTCCCGATATGTCGGCTAATATCCGCTCGCAGATAGCCGACCAAATAGCAGATTAGGGCTTCGAGGCGGGCCGACACGCCGGGCGCCTAACCACATAGCGATGGAGCCGACACCGGTACCACTGCCGCGATGGAGTCTCCGGAGCCGGTGGAACCGGCCCACAGCCACAGAAAACAGCGCCGGCACGGTCCGACCGCCGCCGAGGAAAGGTAAATCCAGAAAAGCAGATCTGCTGCGATCCGACTCCCCGCTAGCTAGAGTCCCGGGCATTAGACCTGAGCTTAGATCTCACGGCCTAGGAGTCGGAGAATTTGATACAGATTAAAGTAGGGCCAGAGGGCAGGCGGAGCCACCAGTAGAGAGACCAATAGCCAATCAGCTCTTTCCTAAGACTCTCCCCAGGAAAGACTGGCTCTTTCCTGACAAATAACACTCTTCTGCTGGAGGAGAGACAGGCAAGGTCCACAATTTACTGGGCTCAAAGAAGAGAAGAGTGAATCAGCCTGTCAGAGACAGCGAAGACCACTTCGAGACACAACCCTAAAACTGAGAAATCCCTGCCAAAAACCACACACAAAACCCCCAAAAAAATTAAATTAATCCAAAACAATAACAAAAAAAAATTAAAACACAAACACCTACCAAAATGGAAAGGAAATTAACTGTAAAAAAACATAAAAGAGACAATTGAAGAAAAGAGATAAAACAACTGTAATTGAGATCTTTAGAAAAGGGTAGGAGCAAACTACATAGTAAAAAATGGGAATTGTGGGAACAATACATACAAGGGAGGAATGAGGCCTAAAAGGCAGCAGGACTTAAGTGAGCTATGTAATTTTTGAGTGAGAAAGATTGGCTAGATTATAAGTGATGTATAGCTTTTGTAGTTGGGAGTGTGTCCGTATGGTTTGTGATTAATGCTTGGGACTAGGATTGTGTTGGTGTGGTTTATTTTTATTTATATGAATGTATGATTGCTTATATAGTAAGTGATGGTCTAATGAAGATTTTTTTATATGTAATGTTGCGTAGGTTATATCATTGGTTCCCAAACTTTTTCGATTCTCGGCTCCCTTGCTGAATCCAAGTTTTCCCAAGCCCCCCCACGCATAAAGTGCATATTTCATTTATTTATTTATTTGACATTTGGTTAACGAGGCTGCCCGACTGGACTAGGAGACCTGGGGAGAAAAACTCAAAAGTACAATAAAAAGACAATTACCAAAAAAAGTGTACATTTTGCTTAACAGCTTAACACTGATCTACTATGGTTGAGAGGTAAGCAAACCTTATGGCAACCTTATTAACTTTAAGTTTATAAAAGCAATATTTTGAATCTGTCCCTATTATTTGGCTCTGTCCAGCATACCTCTCAACTGTGTAGATTTTTGCAGAATGTCCAGATTTTTGCCTCATATTTTGGTCTTCTCATAAAATTGTTGTTTTCTGGCACATCACTGGCAGATCATTGAGGTTGAAATCAGAAAATAATGACAGACAGTTGAGTTTCATACTTCATACCCGTCAGAAAATTCATGCTAATGCAAAACCTGCATTTCTATCAACTTTCTAAGTTTGTGAGAGCAGTACTTAGAAGTGTCCCTATTTTGTGCCTTTGTACCCCCACTGTTTTTGGCTTTGTCCAGATTTCTTGATCTAAGAGGGTGAGAGGTATGTGTCCAGTGATATGGTTCAGACTTACACAGACCTCATTGCTGCTGCTGCCAGGGATCACTCTCACTCTTCACTCTCTCCTCCACTTGACACGCGCACACACACACACACCCATGCACACATACATGTTCAGATAATGCAGTCTACACACTGCCATAATGCAGCCTATCTGTACACAGCCCTGTTCAATGTGAGAAATACAGCAGTATACTACAAATAAAGTCGAGCCCAACATTCAAATAATGCAGCGTGAAATGCAATAGCAGTACAAACAAAGCCCTTAATAACATCTGATATTCAAGTAAAATAATGCAGTCTCATGTAACAATGACAAGAAAGTCTAACCGTTAGCTTAAAAAGTGCTGTCTATGCATACCGTTAAGCTTAAATTCAGCTGTGTGTCTCTAACAAGTGCTGTGCGCATGGACCATTAACGATTAAATGTAAATTAAGCTGTCTGCCTCAGTTTCTCTCCAAACATCACAAACATGTTTCAATGCAGAGTAAATGCTGTGCAGAGTCAGACTGTTAAAGTTAAGCTGCACACTTTAAGCTGTATGAAGTACTGTGGAGTTCAGACCATTAAAATTAGCTTTCCTTAAGCTGTAAAAAGTGCTGTGCGGAGTACGGACATGCAGACCGTTAAGCTAAAGCATTAAGCTGTGTGCCACATTTTCTCTCCTAAAATCACAGGTTTACAGACCACTACAGATGCAATTTACAGTAACATTAATGAAGGCCTCATTACCACTGGTTTGTGCGTAGATATGACCAGAGCATTTGAAACCATTAACCATAATATACTATTCAGCAAATTACTGAAGTTTAATTTTAGAAACAACACAATCAAATGTTTTCAAGACTACCTCAAAGATAGATGTCTTTCTCATAAAATGGGATGCTCAGTACTGGAATCCCCCAAGACTCTGTCTTAGACCCTTTCTATACTCTCTGTCCTTATTAATGACCTTACTTCTGACTTACTTTATCTTGATGTTATCCTGCATGCAGGCAGTGTACTGGTGGTTGAATCTAGTAAATCACATTCACTTCTGCAAGCATACTTACAAAAATAGCTTCACCAATCTCTGCCTATGGCCTTCCACCAACATACTACTAATTGACCTCAAAACACTAATGCCATGCTATCTTCCACAACACAAAGACTAGCAAGCCTTCTATCCCTGCTCATTAAAGACACTGACACACAGAATAATATTCCTAATGTCACTGAATACAAGTACCAAAATCTCAACACTAGATCCTTCCTTAAAATTAGCAACCTATATTAATTATATAACTAGCAAAGTTATACCCTGATTAAAATTATGTTGCAGAATTTCTCATATCTTTCTCCCATTGCCTGCACAGCTACAGTAAAAAATATACTTCTCCCAAAGCTAGAATACAAACTTCCATTTTAGCTTTTTACTCTTCATACAATACTCAAAGGATACAGGTAGCTGTAAACAAAATATGCAGATTTATGTTATTGGAACACACACACACACACACACACACACACACACACACACACACACACACACACACACACACACACACACACACACACACACACACACACACACCCTCTTTCAGTATCTTTACTTACTTCTCCGTTTGCAGCCAGGCGACGAGCGATAATAAATCTACATTCCCTTGCATTGCAGCAGAGCCTTCTACATAAAATCCACAAACGAACAGCCGAGCCTTCTAAAAATCAGCCAGGCAGGAGCTTCTAAATAAATAATCCACGATCAGCCAGGCAGGAGCGAGTGAGCAATAATACATCTACAAACAAGCAGTTCCCGCTCACAAAGCATTTGATTTGAGCCGGAAATATATGCGTGACCTCAATTATGACAGGCTCATAGCCTTGACGGAGCTAATGTCAGCTGACAAAGCAAGAAAAAAAAAAAATAAATAAAAAGACAAAGAAAATATCAGAATTAGTTTGCGGCACCCCTCTGAGGAAACCACACTTTGGGGAACCCCTGGGTTATATGATATATGGAAATGTGTCTGAAGTATAAGGTTTGTTATGTTAATATAGTTTGATTACTTTTATACAAATATAAATTTGTCTATGTCACAAGAGATAATTCAATAAAGGTGTTTTGAAAAAAGTTTTATAGTTATACAGTTAATAGAGTAGGAAATATTGTTAGAATCACTTGTTTAGTGTGCCTCTTAGCCCTCCAGGTTCCATTTAGATAGGTAATAAAATACAGCCATTTTTTTTTTCTTGTGTGTTTTTGCCTTTTCCATGGCTTCAAAAAGTGCACAGAGTATGGATGTAAGCTGCCTCCTCAGGATCCACACTCCCTCTGCGTCTAATGTTTAGGGGCCACTCACTTGGATACAGGATTCCAGCCCTGCGCATCACTCTGTGCTTGCAGCCTTGCATACAAGATGGGAGAAGCTAATTTTTAGAGGACTCCTTCCTTCTAGATAGGGTCTGCCACCTCTTCCTCATCCACCACCTGTCCAAGAAACAAGGACAATAAGTTAAGAGAAAAGGCAGATAAGGATAAGGAATCCAGGCCAGACAACCCCATGGAGAAAACTAAGGAAAAGCTTTTCCATTTGCTACGGTATAGTTTGGTAGTGGTATGTTTTTGAGAAGCTGATAATATGCGAACAGCCAATGAGGGCAAGAATGGCATCTCTGGCTAACATTAAAATTGGAGTTACCAAGTGGTTAATTTCATGGTTTTCTGGTCCAGGGATGCTAGTCCGAACAGCTGAGCTAATAGATCTGGATACAGAGTCCAAGAAATTCCATAAGAATTCACCGGATCCATCTTTGTCTTTGGAATGAGATCTGAAATACCTAGGTTATTGGAGGTGAATCTCTCTGTACTGAACATCTCCAACTGTGGCTCCAGTGAAAACCAGGACTTAATCAGTTCCAGTGTACAGACTCCAATTTTGTGAGAGAAGACATACTCCAAACCACTATCAGTGATGTCGTCAACCCAGTTCTTGAGAAGTCTAAGACAACAGAAAATTCACAGAATGATGAGAACATTTCTCAAAACACAGATACAGCTCAGGATTCTATCAGTATGGTCCCCTGGGAATGTACCAAGTGCTGGTCCCTCTATGCCTCCTCTAATTTCTTGTCCACAGCCAGTTCATCCATCAGTACCATGAGCTTTGAGCCTTGTCTGTACCAAATCACCATTGCTAGAGCTGATAGTTCAGGTGAATTTGACTCCAATAGGTTCCCTACCTCTTTCGGGTCCAACCTGCTCAGATCAGGAGGGGTCTCGGACCTGAAGTTTTGCTGTTTTGCCTGTGGAGAGGGTTTAACACCAAATTCTTTGGAGCCATCTCTTCATCTCAGTGTTTTGGGGCTAGATAGCTCTGCATCAAGATCAGCTTTGGATTTGAGGACCATCAGTTCCAAGGTTTCTGTCATGTATGAAGATGGGAGGGCACCTACAGTACTCTCTTCTAGATCAGCGCCATTCGAACCAGGACTGGAGTCTGCTTTTACTTCTCATCCTTCTGTCAGACAGGGATAGTTGGTCCTAAAGGCTTCCCAGGCGACCTGCTTTATAAGCTCCCAGTTTGATTCTGAACACTGTGATCCTCCCCCAGAAGGTTCATAGAAAACAGATGTGCAAACAGAAGCAGTTAGACTCTTCCCTAGAGTTAGTCAGTGAAGGCACAGGTTTTGATGGAGGTGAAGACTCCCAAGATCCCCCTCTGAGGACATCACTTTTGGCAAAATTTTAGAATTGATGAAACAGAGAGGGGGATGGTCCACACTTAGTACTTCTGATGACTCAGTGCTCCTAGAAGCCTTTGGTTCTGGTTTAACTTCCTCTTGGGCAGTTCTCCCCGTTGATCCACTCAATTTGTTGGCTTAGCAGGCATAGAAGGACCATGATGTGATTAAGCCTATCCCCAAAATGCCAGATACGATTCTCTATGCCCCTACATACAGGAAACATTGAAGCAAGGGTCCTCCAGTAGATGCGATGGTTTTAGTGGCAGCAACAAAAAAGGAATCGACTAAAGAGAGTTCCTTGGTTCATTCCCCTATTAAGGAATGTAGGACAATGGACCATTTTGGGAAATGGGCATATGCTTCAGTGACCTTTGCTCTTAGGCATTGAATTATTTAGCTCACATCACCAGATTTCAGAAAGACTTGATGAAGGAAATATCCATGTCTCTTGCGTGTTCTACCAGTGGAAGTTCAGAAGACAGTGGGCTCCTAGCAGTCCACCCTTCAGTCTACCTCAGATGTGGCCATGTGTCTCCTCTCCAATGCAGTGTAGCAGTTAGGGCAGCAGACACCAGTATCTCCATCTGCTGTCATGCCTGGATGTGACTTTGTGGAAAACTTCAGGACTTTCTTCATCAACGCCTCCTTTGATGGGTCCATGCTTTTCAGACCTAAAGTAAAAGAAACACTCACCAGGAGTCAACAAGAGGTAGGAGACTCTCTGCATTGGGCATCCCCTTTTCCATGCCCCAGAGATCCTGCTCTAGGAATCAGTGGGTGAGTAAGAGGATGTGGTTCAGAAAGTCACAGAGTTGTTTTGAGGAAACCCCTGGCAAGAGACTGCAGTGTAGCAGAGGAGGAGATAACAATGGACGTCACCATAGAGGCAGAGGTGGACTACAGAACCAAGGTTTTTGCTGACCATTCTCTGGAAAACCTTTTTAGCATCCCTGAAGAGTTGCCAGACTGCTGCACTCTGAAGGTGATTAGAGGACGCTTATCTCTGCACCTATAGTACCTACAATCCTGGCAAAACATAACCACAGACTCATGGGTGATAAATGTAATCTCCAGAGATTATTACGTACTATTTTTCCTTCCCCCTGTCAAACAGGAAAAAAGTTCTCGATGTTCCACCCAGTCAATGTGAACTTACGGAAGTAAAAGTTTCCAAGCTGCTAGAAAAAAAAGTCATCCATCCAGTCCCTAAAGACCAGATAAAATCTGGAGTCATCTTGTTCTTTTAGTACCCAAGAAAACAGGGGACCTCAGACCTATTCTGGACCCAAGTCATTTGAATCACTATGTCAAACAGACAAAATTCCGGATGGTCATTCTTCAGTCTATTTTGCCTCTACTGAGAAAGGATGATTGGGTATGCTCCAGAGATCCTAAAGACATATACACTATCATGTGAAAATAGAGAGGCTTTAAGGAGAGTATTCCATTTCTGGCTGGGAAGCCAATTCTTACCAGTTTCAAGCCCTGCCTTTTGGCTGTACCACAGCCCCCAGGGTGTTTACCAAAGTTATGGCAGTGCACCTGAACTTACTGAGGATCCAGGTTGCCCATATCTCCACAGTTAGCTCCTCCCTACAACTGACAACCTGTTATCGCAACATCTGGACCTTCTGCTACAATTTTTGCAGGATCTACACATCACCATGACCAGGAGCCACTTTATGCTGTCTGAACAGATAGAGTTTATTGGATGCTACATGAACACAACCTTACATATCTCAATGCAACTTAGGTTCTTCACCACCCCTGTCCACCAGCAAGGCAGGTACTTCACCTCTTGGGCCTTATGGCATCCAGAATTTTCATAATCCCACTTCCATATTTTATATAAAGGTCCTCCAGTGAATTCTGGTGGTTCAGTGATCTCAAGGGTTCTATCCCCTCCACACAAAAATAAGCAACAATATCTTGGTGGATAACATTTTCCCCTGTGGAGAACGGATGCCCATTCCTAATGGATCCCCATGTGGCTGTAGTGTGATGGACGCTTCCCTTCAAGGGTGGTGGAGGCATTTTAAAGGGAGGATGGTCCAGGGCACATGGTCGCACACAGAGGTTAACCTTCACATCAATGTCTTGGAGATGAGAGCATTCCTCCTTGTGTTGTAGGCATTTCAAGATGCTCCCCAAAGGTGTGATCCAGGTACAAACAGACAAATGCGTCAGTGGTCTGGCGCATCAACAAATATGGAAGAATCTGTTCCTATCCCCTATACCATGAAGCCATGAAAATCTGGCAGTGGATGATGTCTTCACACCACTTTGCACACACATCCTAGGGTCATCCAGTGTTCTGGTGGATGAATTGAACAGATCTATCTTAATGTCTCATGAGTGGTCCCTCTATCCAACATTGACAAACTTGATCTTCAGTCACTGGAGCCAAATATGCTGCAATCTCTTTGCATCCCATCTCAGCCACAAGTGCAGCAGTTATTTTGCCCTAGTCTCTCCGCAGGGACAGTCACTGAGGGATGCTGTGATCCACAGTTCTTCCCCAGTTCTCCTTTATGCTTCCCCCATTTCCCCTAATGAACACGTTTATACAGGAAACAAGAAGGTGCAAGGGTAACGTGATCTTCATTGCTCCTTTCCGGTCTCGGCAAAATGATTTCTACGTCTGTGGCCTCTTCTAGTGCATCCTTTTTGGAAACTGGATCAGTTTCCAGATCTCTTAGCTCAGCTGCCCAGACTAGCTACCCTGGACCAGAAAACCATGAAATTAACCACTTGGCACTTCCAATCCTAACACTGGCCAGAGATGCCAGATCTTCCTTGGTTGTTCACATATTATCAACTTCTCAAAAAACATGCCACTAACAAAATGTACTGTATTAAATGGAAAAGATTTTCTGTTTATTTGACATTTGTTAACCGGGATAGTCCATCTGAGCAAAAGCCTTTTTTCAGTGGAGGCTCAGGGAGAAAAGTTCCACAGTAGAAGTAAGCAAGAAAATGTACAAAATTGAAGATGAATACAGTGAAAATTTGACATTAAAACAGTTAAGCAAATGTATGTAAAGCTCCACAGTACAATATAGTAAGAGGCATTATAACACTGAAGAAAAAACTTAGCAAAGAAATATACAGTAAAACATTTGAATGAATTTGCATAACACAGTGGGTTATCTTCAGAGGGTAATTGTACAATATTTGGCAGCATTCCAAGGTCTAGACCCCTTTTCAGCTGCTGTTCCCTCCATTCTAGAATTTTTATTGGAGCTTTTTCACAACAGCTCTAGTTACTCAACTATCAAAGTTTAGTTAGCAGTCATCTCTAACTTTCATATAGGCCAAATCAACTCATCTGTAGCCTCCATGAAGATTTCTAAAGGTTTCCTAAAAGGAACATTTCTTCTCTGAGACCCAGTCAGAGATCCTGTCACTCCTTGGGAATTACTCATGTTGCAAGCATGGACTCAACCTTTGAGCCAGCTGCAACAATGAATTTAAGATTCCTGTCTCGGAAAATAATTTTCCTTGGGGAGGCATTTTGAAGGTAGAACAGTACAGGACACTTTGTCACTTATTGAGGTCAATCTTCACATCAGTGTCTTTGAGATGAGAGTGGTCCTGCTTATGTTGCCGGCCTTTCAGGATACTCTCCCCAGAGGTATAATTTAGGTACAAATAGACAATATGTCGGTGGTTTGGTACCTCAACAAATATCCAGGAACCAGTTCCTATCCCCTTGTGCAGTGAAGTCATGACAATCTGGCAATGGGCAGTGTCTTCACACCACATTCTAATAACAACGCATATCCCAGAGTTGTCCAGAGTTGACAGCTAAGCACATATCAGAGATGGAAGCATTATCCTGCAAACCAAAGTATTTGGTTTTTCACAAGGACCTAAGGTGGCATCCATTTTTATTCTAAATCAGACAACAAATCTCCCTGCCTTTTTTTCTACTTTCCTAACAAAGGTGAATACATGCTTCATATGCTTGGATGTCCATCGCCAGCTCAGGCTTTATATTCGTAGAACTAGGCCTTTCAGAAAGTCTGATCAATTGTTTGTGATCTTCTCTAAACTAAAATTGGGCAAGCCATTGGCTAAAGTTACTCTGCATAGATGGTTTTCTGATTGTATTACATATGTGAATGATAAAAAGGGGTTGTATCTACAATCTAGACCTAAGGCTCATTCCACAAACGTCGGCCACCTCTACAGTCTTTGCCAGTAGACTACCTACTGATGATATCTGTGCCACTGCCAATTCATACTTTTATATCCCACTATAAAGTGGATGAACAATGCAAGTCACATTCATCCTTTGGCTCCACCATTCTTAGGACCGTCCTTCCTTGGTATCACCTGGGTCTGTATGCTTGGGAATCTGTCACAAAGTTGAATCGGATGACAATAGACAACATTGAATACCAAGAGTTATGTACTTATAATAATGATAGATCCGTATTGTTTGATTTTCATCTGGCTCAATATCCCTTCTGCCTGCATTCTACCAAACTGTCATAAATAAGACTCCGAGGACTGGTTGACTTTGGCATTCCCTGTCAGTAAGCAGTCATTACTGCTGGTGTCTTATAACCATGTCGTGTCTTCATTCATACCATTTATAATTGAGCCAGAATGACCATTATTTCACTTGTGAATAATTACATGGTTGTGCTTTGGAATATTGTTTTATCAGGGAACAAACTCGATATGTGGAAGTAAGTTGGAGACTTGCAAATTATCAGTATATGAGGAATCGGAACCCTATAACTGAAGAGCTTCAAATTTGGCTCCAAGGTTGGATCAGGTCGGATCCAACAATCCACAGTAGAACTGGACAAAAATAAGACCATATGGATGTATCATTACAGGAAGTACATAACTTTCATCATATTGATCATTGCTGCAGTAGTAGCCTTAGGTATATGGGGTTATAGCCTTGCAAAGCTTCAGGACACCTTCCATGCTCCCAAACCATCAAAGCAGCTCGAGCTGAGTTGATTAAAAGACCAGTTTGAGAAACCAGCCGTTCAGAGCTTTACTGCCGCTGAACAGTATGCTCCTCTAAGGCTTTCAAGGATCGACAGTTGGTTTGGTGCTCATATTCTTCATATACTGATCACTGTTGCAGTAGTCTTAGCTACATGGGTTATATCCGACCAAGGTTATAACAGCTGGCCAGCTTCCATGTGCCCAAACTGTTAAGCAGATTGAGCTGAGGTGACTAAAAGACAAGTTTGGGCATGGACCCCTTCAGAGCTTTACTGCTGCCGAAGAGTACACTCCTCTGAGGCTTTTGAGGATTGACAGCTTATGCTTTCCTTAATTGGGCAGATATGTTCCCCTTGTGGAAAAATCTTCAATTTTCTTATTTTTTTTACCAATGTTTTATTACTCTTCTCTTCATGAAAGTTATTTTTAAAGCTAGGTGTGTTGTGCTTTAATAGACTGTCTCAAGACTGTAATGTATTTTTAAATGGAGTACTCCTTGTTTCTGTTAGTTTAAAAGTAATGTTATCTAACTGATAAACTATTTTATGTGGAGAAATTGTTTATTTTAAGGTTGTGGGGCTGCCATGGTGTTTGAAAGTGCTTTTTACTGTGTTTTTGTGTCATAAAAGTAACTTTTGTGGACTGGTAGTTTTACTGGCATTGTTGCTTGTTTTCCCCAGGATAGAGGAACCATTTTTGGCTTGATCATGTAAGAGATTGTCACTCCCATGGTTGGGCCTTCCAGACAAAAAGAAAAAGTTAAGCAGCCTTTGCCACCAAAGCAGGCTAGCTATTTGCCTGATCCACAGGTGGGTGACTCTGATATGGCTATTGGTTGTACCTCAGACCATTCATCTTTTACCCCAGATCCCTCTGGTGTAGCACCTACAGCCAGTATGAACCAAGGGTTAGTCACTTTCTCTGCAGCTGTTGGAGTCCCCACTGTTGTCAGTGGAAAACCACTCTTGTCAGTCCTAGGTGAAGGAACAGGGAAGGTTTCACTGTTGTCAGAGAATGCTGTGCCCATCCCTGGGAAGCAGTGGTTGCCATTACTAACTCAGTTTGCCCTATTTTTCCTGTCAAAAAGAAACTAAACCAAACTTGTATCTACTAGCCACATTTCTTTGGGTAGGAGTAGCTTACTGCGACTTGCTCAGGGTTTGATTCAGACTAGTGATCCTTGTAGAACAGTCTCGGTAAAAGAAAGAGTGATGCCTCTTTCCTGAAGAGTTTCAAGATTCTGAATCTGAACAAAAAGATGCAGGGATGGATTCAGGGTTTTGTTGTCAGATTTCTGATTCAGACTTGGGGTTTATCTTTCTCTGAGACTATTGCTAGATTGTCCCAGTGTTTTCAGTGGGAGAACACCAAGGTTTCTCAGTCCCTTAAAAATACTTTTGAGTTGTTACAGAAGGGTTTTCAAGAACCTTCGCCCATTCCTCCTGTCCTGTCTGCTTTAGAGGATGTGTCTTATTGCCTGCAATTTTCCTGATAGATAGCCACCTATTCCTAAAAAGACAGGTAAGATGTATAAAGTTCCTCATTCTTTTAAATTTTTATGCACTATTCCCAAACTTGACCCAGAAGCATTAGCCCTAGTTGACTCCTCTGCTGCAAAACACTTAGTTAATTCCAATCCTACTCTTTCTAATAAGGATGGGAAAATTATTGATAAGGATGGGGAAAATGTATACTTCTACAACTTTGAATTTCAGAATTTTAAATTGTCAAGCTCAAATGTTAAAAAGTGTATTCTCATATATTGTGGAGGAATGTTTTATCTGCAGTTTCTTCTTGTGAAGAAAAATCTACTTTAACTTAATTTCTTCCTTTGCACAGGTCTCTACTCATTGTTTGTAGTGTGTGTATGACTCTGTAATATGTCTTCCACAGCTATGGCCACTGGTACAGTTTTAAGGAGGTTTGCTTGGTTGCATTCTCAGAACCTTCCAGATGATAAAAACAAGATTTTAAAACTCTCTCTTGGATAGAGATTCAGTGTTTGGCTCCTCTGTTACAGAGGTTATCAAAATGTGATGAAAGGAGCAAGTGATCCAGGGAATCTCTAAGATTTTTCAGCCCTCCTTTTCCAAATTTTGCCTAAGGGATTTTCTTTCTCCTCATATAATTTAGCAAAAAAAAAAACCCAGAATAAACTATCTCAACAGAATTCTGGTAAACAGACATTTACGAAGAAATGGCAAGGAGGTTCCAAAAAGAAGTCTCAAACCTCCCAAAACCAAACAATCCAAGAAGTCTGAATGACTATTCAAGAGACCTTATGACCCCCTCCTACCCTGGCCCTCTTTCTCTTTCAGAAAGTCTGAATCCCCATTTTTCTCTTTGGCAACAGATGGTTTCAGACAAATGGGTTCTGAAAATTATTTATCAGGGTTACAGGTGGCAGTGGGAGGAAATTCCCCCTTTCCAGAGGGTCATTACTCATCCACCAGATCAAACTGTTTTATTTCCACCTGTTCATCACATGCTGTCCCAAGGAGTGACAGAGCCAGTTCCTCCTTCCCAGGTGGGAAGGGTTTTTATTCATGGATGTTTCTGGTTCCAAAGAAAGAAAATACGTGGAGACCAGTTCTGGATATATCTTTCCTAAACTTGCTTGTGATAGTGCCCAAATTCAAAATTATATCACTTCACAACCTGTTGCCTCTTCTTCATCTTTCCAGTTTCCTGATAAAACTAGACTTAAAAGATGCTTATCACATTTCTATTTGTACAAGCTTCAGATGTTTCATAGGTTTTTGTGTGTCTGGATCACATTATTAGTTTACTGCCCTACCCTTTGGATATCCACTGCACCAATGGTGTTCACAAAGTGTCTAGCTCCAATTATAGCTCATTGCAGGCTACAGAGTATTCACATTTGTCCATATTTAGACAACTTGCTTATCTTTGCAGAGTCCTTTTCAAAATGTCAAGAACCTGTCTCTTGGGTGACAGATCTCTTGCACAAGCTGGGATTACAAGAGAACATTCAGAAATCTTTCTTGACTCCCTCACATAGGACTGTGCTCCTGGGATGTCAACTAGACACTTCAGTTGAAAAAGCTTTTCTTCCACAGGAGAAAAATAGATCTTTTTTTAGATCTATTTCTAATTTTTCCAACTCAGACTTCAGTCACTGAAAGGAAATACCCCAGATTTTGATTCTCATGGTATCTGTGATTCTAATGATACCCCTCACAAGACTCCACATGAGAAAGATACAGTGGTATCTGAAATCTCTTTGGTTCCAGCATCAATACCCTTTATCTTTTTCAGATCCCAGTACTGGGTTCTGTTAGAAGAGAAGCCACTTTTTGAAGGCAGCGCATATCTTTAAATTAAGGTCTCCCCTTCGCCCTTCCTGCTGCAAGGTGGTCAGTCACCAAAGATGCTTCAGACTTTGCTTAGGGAGCAGTTTCAGGAGGATAAAAGTCCAAGAGGTGTGGGACACCAGGGACAGATGCAGGCACATAACTATCAAGGAGATGCTCACCCTAATCAAGGCACTCAATTCTCTGAACAATCTTTGGTTCCCAGGACCTCTTCAAGTGGTTGCAGACAATACCTCAGTGATGAGGTACATCAACGAGCATGGGGAAGCTAGGTCATACCTCTTTGCAGACTAGCTGTGTTAGCTTGTGATGTAGCTTCACAACAGTCTCACTCTACAGGCATCCTACATTCTGTCAGAGCAAAGTTGTGTGGCAGACAAGGTGAGCAGGTCTAGGGCAGACCTTCACAAATGGAAACTAGGTCCAGGGGGTCTTCCGACATTTGATCCATCTGTGGAAAGTTCCTCAAGTAGACTTCCTTGCCTCCTCTTTGAACAATTACCTAGCAAAATTCTGTTCCTGGACTCCATGCAAGAAGGCCTGGAAGGCAGATGCCTTTTCTTTGGACAGGAATATTCCTGTATGCCTTTCCACTCTTTTCAATAATATTCAGAATATTTCTGAAGATTCAGAAGGAAGTCCCCCAAGGACATCATGATGACTCCATTCTGGCCCAGGCAATTGTGGTCCCTTCTTTTGGAAATGGCCAGGGCAATTACCACAGTCTTCCTCAAAGAATGGAAATGGCCAGGGCAATTACCACAGTCTTCCTCACATAATGGATCTACTCACACAAGAACAGGGGTTTTTGATACACCCTGACATCAGTCATTTTCAATTGACTGCCTGGGAGATGGGATCGTAATTCCTTTTAGGCATCTCTGTTCTGAGGATGTGCAGCAGATATTAATGGAAGCATGAAAGCCTGCTACTAGAAGTCATTTATTAGCAAGTAGAAAAGGTTTTTCTAGTTGGTGGTGCCAACTACACAACCAGCACACAGTCAGGGCTAGTTGTTCTCTGGTTTTACAATAATTGTGTGACTTAGTATTCTTTGGCCTTTCTTAGTCCTCCATCAAGGTTCATGTATCGGCCATTTCAGCATATCTGCCCATGGATCCTCTTCTTTCAGGGCAGTTACATGTCAAAATGTTTTTGAAAAGGGTCTTACATAAGAGGCCTCCAAATAAACGAGTAGCCTCTCCTTACGATCTTAATTTTGTGTTGCAGAAACTCTCACTTGCTCCATTTGAACTGGCTAATCTGGCTGACTTGAAATACTTAACATGGAAAACAGTTTTATTGATTGCTCTGACCTCTGCAAGAAGGGTATCTGAGTTGCAAGCTCTTATAGTGAATCAGCCCGCCCCTACCTCATTTTCAGCAAGAACAGGGTTTCTTTGAGAACTAATTCTTCTTTTATGCTTAAAGTGGTGTCAGAGTTAATTTAAATCAAACTATCCATCTCCCCATTTTCTTTCGTAAATCTAAAAATGAGGGAGAAAGGATTCTCCATATCTTGGATATCCAAAGACACATCAGGTGCTATCTTGACAGAAGTAAGTCTTTCAGATCATAGGATCACTTGTTCATTTCCTGTGAAGGTAAAAAGGGACAACCGGTGTCAAAACAGACTATTTCCAAATAGTTAGAAGAAAAAAACAAAAGTGGAAGACAGTAAAGGTCCGTGTTCCAAGATAAGTTGCAGACCAAGTAAAAATGTTCCACAGACCACCAGGCTAAAAACATATATACATTTGTTTAACCACAAAAGATGTTAGCGCTTTCACGTATAAAACCCTTCTTCAGACATAAAATATTCAACAATTCTTAGTACATTTATACAAAGTTACACCAATCACAATGCAGAATCGATAAAACAATTAATTAAAATCAATTGAAGACCATTATTTTAAAACATATGGTCTACGCCTACTCAAAATGGGTTTTAAAGGCACCATAGCATTCAAACCTGGGTGCCTATTGGCACCCAACTCAATAATCCATCTAGTCTCACAGTATTCCATGTAGCTTATTAATTACCTTTTCTACCATCCCCATTTACCTGCTGTAACACTAAAAAAGAAAATTGATGTCCTAAATTCTTTATATGTAGGGAAAGTGCATTTCTCTTGTCCTTTAATCTAACAGCTGACAAGTGTCTTAAAATCCTATCTTTGAATCTGCAATTTGTCTTCCCTAAATAAAATGAGCGACAGCTATCACAGATGGCTAAATATACAATATTGGTAGTTAAACAAGTAGCCCTAACTCTAAAGATATATTCCCTGCCTGTTGTTGGATGAACAAATTTGGAGCTCTTATTAATGAATCTACAAGCCTTACACCACTGACATGGAAATGTTCCCATCTTATTATTATGAATGGAATCATTCACTCTAGTCTGTTTGTCACAGAGCAATTGTTTTAAGTTCTTATTCTTCTTAAAGACAAAGTCTGGGTATTCACCCACTATGTCTTTAATGTATCGTCAGTCTGTAAAATTTTCCAATTACTTCTTATTACATTTTGTACCCATCTAATATCACTACTATCTCACATGTAATGGAACCTTACTCTTAACTATTTTTTTCTTTCTATTATTTCTATGTGTACGATTCTGAACACCTTTGGAAGAAAACCAGGGTGTTGCCTCTGTCTCTCTAACACCTAAAACATCATTCATGGTGCTATCTACATCGTTTTGTTTATAAGCCGTGGCTATTAATCTGGTACTAAACAGATTCAGTTCATCTTGCAAAATATCATTATCTGTACAAAGCCTTGATAGACGCATAGTTTGTCCCTTAACTATGTTACGAAATGCAAACCCTGGATGCATACTATCCTTGGCTAAAAGGCCATTCTTCCAACAGGGTTTCCTGTATACTTTGGAATGAATCATGGCCTCATCTCGTTGCTCTAATAATATATCTAGAAACTCTATCTTAGTATATGAGTAATTAGACGAAAAATTTCAAAAAATCAGTTGATTGTTCAATATAATGAATAAACTGTATTAACATCCCTTTGGTTCCTGTCCACAACATAAAAATGTCGTCGACAAAATGTACATAAAATGCCACATATTTTGACCACTGATTACAAGAATTAAAAATAGTTTCCTCTTCCCATAGGGCAAGGACTAAATTTGCGTATGAATTCGCACAGGGGGTGCCCATGGCCACCCCCCCATTTCTGCCAAAAATACTGTCCATTAAACGTAAAAACATTATGCCCTAAAACTAATTCTAAAAGACACTTAATTTGTCTTAGTTCTTGTTGACTAATGGATTCTTCTCTAGATAATAACTTTCCAATGGCTTTAATGCCATACCCATTGGGTATGACAGTAAACAAATCCTTTACATCCAAGATGACCATTAGATGTAGAATATTAAGGTCATGTCCATCTACAAAACTATACAGACTGGTTAAAAAGTGTGCACTATCCTTCAATATTCTAGGTACACAGCCAACAACATTTTTCAACTTGGATTCTATCCATATGGAACAGTGCTCAGTGACCCACCCTCTTCCCGAAACTATGGGTCTAAAGGGTGGGTCCTGTGCATCTTGGTGTATCTTAGGCAATGCCTTAAATATGGGTATAACTGGATAGTCAACAGAAACAAAATCAGATACTTCTTGCGTAATAATACAAGATTGCCTTAATTCACATAAAATATTTTTAACATGTAAAATTATATCATTAACCAAGTTATGATCAATCTTATCGTAAGTAAAATTAGTAGAGAGCATAGATTCAGTCTTGTCTTTATAGTAAGCATAGTCCATTACCACAATTGCCCCCCACTTATCAGCCGGTCGTATGGCTAAATTTGGATTATCATGTAATGATTTTAAGGAAGATTTTTCTTCCTGTGTAAAATTATAAAAGCAATGGTTAGAATGATAGTCCACTAAGGAGCGTAACTGATCTCCACAAGTCTTAATAAAAATATCCACAGTAGAGTCATAGTTGGGCATGAATATACTGGGTTTCCTTAAACTATTACCCATTGAAACATTCATTTCTCTATCACCAAACTTTTTCTTTAATCGTAAATTCCTACCAAATTGTTCCAGTTCG
The DNA here is from genome assembly GCF_019279795.1 of Protopterus annectens. NCBI lineage: Eukaryota > Metazoa > Chordata > Ceratodontiformes > Protopteridae > Protopterus > Protopterus annectens. Next base: position 1,202,315,485 of record NC_056745.1, read on the forward strand.
ATAATGAAATCTGTATAATTATGTTTAGTGGCAGGAACAAAGTTAAGACCTTTGCTTAACACGCGTAATTGTGTGTCAGATAGTTCAACGCTAGATAAATTAAACACCAAATTGTCAGTACCTGCAGTCATATTGAGGTTTTTCTCCGTTTTCTTTCTTGACTCCTCGGCTTCTTCATGGAGTCTTCCCCCTGCAAATCCATTCATTTCTCTTTCTTCTTCCTCATAGGGACTGGCAACGGATGAAAAACCAACTGTGAATATAGGGTCTTTGGTCGTGCTCCTTTTTCCACTATGTCCTTCCTACCCTCCTGCCCCTCATTAAGTGCTGCGACTTCACCTGGAGAATCATTCATGTCATTGCGAACAATGGCAATGTGCTGTGTATCGCTGGTGGTCTCACCTAAAAGCTCTCCTGAGATGAGGGCATGATTCATTCCAAAGTATACAGGAAACCCTGTTGGAAGAATGGCCTTTTATCCAAGGATAGTATGCATCCAGGGTTTGTATTCCGTAACATAGTATGATAGATATGTGTCTATCAAGGCTTTGTACAGATAATGATATTTTGCAAGATGAACTGAATCTGTTTAGTACCAGATTAATAGCCAGGGCTTATAAACAAAATGATGTAGATAGCACCATGAATGATGTTTTAGGTGTTAGAGAGACAGAGGCAGCACCCTGGTTTTCTTCCAAAGGTGTTCAGAATCATACACATAGAAATAATAGAAAGAAGAAAATTGTTAGTAAGAGTACGGTTCCATTACATGTGACTTGCAGTAGTGATATTAGATGGGTACAAAATGTAATTAGAAGTAATTGGAAAATTTACAGACTGATGCTACATTAAAGGACATAGTGGGTGAATACCCAGATTTTGTCTTTAAGAAGAATAAGAACTTAAAACAATTGCTCTGTGACAGACTAGAGTGAATGATTCCATTCATAATAATAAGATGGGAACGTTTCCATGTCAGTGGTGTAAGGCTTGTAGATTCATTAATAACAGCTCCAAATGTGTTCATCCAACAACAGGCAGGGAATATATCTTTGGAGTTAGGGCTACATGTTTAACTACCAATATTGTATATTTAGCCATCTGTGATAGCTGTCCCTCATTTTATGTAGGGAAGACAAATTGTAGATTCAAAGATAGGATTTTAAGACACTTGTCAGCTGTTAGATTAAAGGACAAAAGAAATGCACTTTCCCTACATATAGAAAAGAATTTAGGACATCAGTTTTCTTTTTTAGTGTTACAGCAGGTAAATGGGGATGGTAGAAAAGGTAATTTAATAAGCTACACAGAATACTATGAGACTAGATGGATTATTGAGTTGGGTGCCAATAGGCACCCAGGTTTGAATGCTATGGTGCTTTTAAAACCCATTTTGAGTAGGCGTAGACCATATGTTTTAAAATAATTGTCTTCAATTGATTTTAATTCATTGTTTTATTGATTCTGCATTGTGATTGGTGTAACTTTGTATAAATGTACTAAGAATTGGTGAATATTTTATGTCTGAAGAAGGGTTTTATACCTGAAAGCGCTAATATCTTTTGTGGTTAAATAAATATATATACGTTTTTAGCCTGGAGGTCTGTGGAACATTTTTACTTGATTTCCAAATAGTTGTCTAAGGCTGTTACCTTTTGTTATACTCACCATGGCAAATGTATTCTAGGCAGAGTCAACGCCCACTCTACAAGGACCTTGGCTTCTTCTGTGTATTTTTGGAAAGGCTTGGATTCTAGAAGTATTCTAGAAGCTGCTACTTGGTCCTCTGTACATACTTTTACAAAGTACTATAAACTCTATTACTTGTCTAGGTCTAGCGCATGCTTTGCTAGGACTATTCTCCAGGGGCTCTTGGACCCTTCTCCTTCCAACTCCCAAATATATTTAGCTATGGTAATCTACCCATATAGCTGGGGCTACTGCATAGGTGATCAATATGAAGGACATAGTACAGTTGTGTAAGCTGGGGCTACTGCATAGGTGATAATATGAAGGACATAGTACAGTTGTGTAAGCTGAACTTACCATAACAGTAATTATTCAAACAATCACTGCTGCAGCAGCCGCTCCCTCCCTCCATCCCACTTGTTTTTTGGTGCATTTTTTATGGCAGGGTGTGGATGTTATTCCTAACTTTCTCCTTTAGGACTCGGCCCCCCTGTCTCTGCTGGCAGGAAAGCTATGAAGGGCTTTGCACCCAAACTTGTCTTTTAGTCAGCTCAGCTTGAGCTGCTTGACAGTTTGGGTGCATGGAAGGTGCCCTGAAGCTTTGGAAGCTGGCCAGCTGTTATATCCTTGGCAGGATATAAGCCATATAGCTAAGGCATCTGCAGCAGTGATCATTCGACCGTCTACTGCTATGTTAAGTTCAGCTTACACAACTGTGCTTTAATTTGCTTGACAGATAAGTTCCCTTTGGGGGGAAATACCTTCCATTTTCAAAATATTGTTTGTGTTTTATCCCCTTCCTCTTCAGGAAAGTTACTTTAAAACTAGGAGTTTTGTGTTTTAATGGACTGTCACAAGGCTGTATCTTGCTTTTAAATTGGAGCGCTTTTTTTTCCTGTCAGTTTAAAATTTGTGTAAAGTAACAAAAAATTATATTTTCTGAGAAGAAACTGTTTATTTTACTTTTGTGGGGCTGACAAAATCTTTTAAAGTGTTTTTTTACTGTGTTTTTCTGTGAAAAAGGTGACTTTTAAAGACTTGTAACTTTTACCGGCATTTGCTGTTTGTCTTCCGAGAGAAAAAGACAATATTTTCAGCTTGACCATAGAACAAACTACTGATCCCATGGTCAGTCCTTCTTTCAGCCACAAAAATAAAAAGTTAAGCAAACAGCCTTGCCACCACAGCAGGCTAGCAATTAGCCTCAGCCACAGGTGAGTGACTCTGCTGTGGCCATTTGTTGTACCTCAAACCACTCACCTTTTACCCAGGATCCCTGCATGGATGGGGGTTTAGCCACACCCACTGCGGCTGTTGGAGTCCTGTCAGTGGCAAGGGAGAGACACTCTTTTCTGTCCTGGGAGAGGGAACAGGGAAGGGTTTCCCTGCTGTGTCCATCCCTGGGGAAGCTGCTGCTGCCATTAGTTACATAGTTGGCCCCATTTTTCCTGTCAAAAATAAACATAAATCTAAGCATGTCTCTACTTTTCAAATTTCTTCAGACTGGCCTGGCTCAGGGTTTAATTCAGGCTGTTGATCCTCTTTTCCTGAAGAGATTCAAGATTCTGAATCATGAGCAGGAAGATGAAGGGACCAAATACAGGGTTTTCTCCACATATTTCTGATTCAGACTCTGAGGAAAACCCAGTTTCTGATTTTCCTTGTGGGGTTTTCTCTTTCTCTGAGACTGTTGCTAGAATGTACCAGTGCTTTCAGTTGAAAAAATCTCAGGTTTCTCAGTCCCTCAGAAAATACTATGAGTTGGTACAGAAGGCTTTTCAGAACCTACACCCATTCTTCCTGTTCAGTCTGTGTTAGAGGATGTGTTACTGCATGCAATTTTTCTGATACTCAGACAGCTGTCCCTACAGAGTCAGATAGGATGTAGAAAATTCTTCAGCCTTAAGTGCTTATACATGATTCTCAAACATTTCCCAGCAACTATAGCTTTAGTTGATCCCACTGCTGCTAAACACTTAGATCCAACGTTGTCTATTTTTGTCCGATTCAACACATGGGTTGTCAGATTTGACAGGATCTGACCTTTGCACCAACTCTGAAGCTTCTTTTGGTTCCAGGGCTTTGACTCCTCCTTACCCATAATTCCATGTACTCCACCCTAATACAGGGTTGCCACCTTTTGAAATGCCCAAAGTGGGACATTTTTGGTACAAATGTTAGATTTTGCCAGTCAAAACATACCCACGGCCAGTACAAAGGACAGAACTTCACTTTTTTGCATAAATAAAAGCTTATTCTTGTAGCATTTTAGTTGCTTATTCTGTTTCTTATAACATTTAGGTGTTTCAGATACAGAACAACTGTTTTATGCAACTGTTACATAAAATATAGGAAATAATTTTGCCCTAAAATCTCAGGACATAAGCCATTTTTACAATTTTTTGCAGGACACAACTGCCCAAATAGGGACTGTCCCTCGCAAAGTGGGCAGGTGGTAACCCAACCCTAATACCTCTGATCTCCTTTACCGCCAAAGATTTTGGAAATGCTCTCACGGTCTCCTTTTTTTGCAGCATGTATCCTTCAGGTTTTAAGCCTTCACTCCTTCCCAAACTAGAATTTTTTTCAACTCTCTAGTCCTTTTGCTAAAAATTGTTTATAGTTTCATGTGTCTTTAGATTTTTCCTTTTAGAGATAAGATTAGGTAGCTGTAGGTTAGGTTTATTATATGGTGTGTGTAGTAAAGTTTAGATAAGTATTTTAGCTATTTTCTACAAGTAGCAGATGTGTCCTTTAGCTTATAAGTTACTTTTAGTTTCTAGTGTGGTGGTGTTATAGAACTAGTGATATAGTTACATTTTTCTAGTACCTGCCAGTTTATCCGCATGTGATGATTTTGACATGTCAAATTCTCAAGGATTTAAGAAGTGTGCTCAGTGTTGAGCACAAGCTGCCTCCTCAGGGCCCACATTTGCTTTGTGTTTAGTGTTTGGATCCTTTCCACCTAGATTCAAATTGCCAGTCCTGTGCCAGGACCCTTCAGACTAGACGTGAAAAACTAATTGTGAAAGGAATACTCCCTCCAAGGACAGGGGCCTCATCTTTGGCAGGTTCTTCTTCCACTTCTGTTTCTGTTTCTAAGAGACTGCATAAGTTAAAATAGGAGGAGAAACCCAGGGATAAAGAGAAACAAAAGTCAAACTGGATTGAGAAAAACTGGATCGGATTTAGCCAGGAAGTGTTCTCCAGATATGATGGTACCAGCTGGACCAGATCCAAAATCGTCTCGGAGGTTGGAACCATCAGCTCCTCAGCTCAATTACTCTTCTCCCCGGCCCCCTTTCCTGCTAGAGCTGCTCAAGACTCCACTCTCCAATTCTTCAAGAAAGGAGATTCTGTACACCACCTTCTGTGGCCTCTTCCTTCCAGTTAACCCAAAGTCTTACAGAGCAGGATATTAGCAAGATGACCGTAAAATAAAAAAAAAAGGTTCCAAACACAGATAAAGGTCAATACCAAAGTAAGCATCCAAGTAAAATGTAAAAATAAACTTGGTAGACCACCACGACTTACGAATGCAGTTTATTAAAACAAAAACCAGAATAAAGTCAGATAAGTGCTTTCAAGTTGTATCACCAACGCTTCATCAGATCATACATTGTACTAAAAACATTTGTTTAAAAATATTCAGACATCCAGTAAAAAACATTGGTGCATTTTAACCTAATCAACAGAGACTCATTTCAGTTTACGCCTCTTTAATACTGTTTTTAAAGGAACACAGCTATTTAAGCCAGGATATTTATCAGCTTTTAGTCTCAAAATCCATTTTAATTCTACTGTTTCTGTATAATTAAATAAATCACCTCTATAATTATTATGTAAACACTGAAGCACCCTAAAAACAAAATTATGTCCACTATACTCCTTCATATGCTTAGCTAAAGCATTATTTTAATTGCCTGTCCTAATCTCATACAGGTGACTAAAAATAAAGTGCATTCGTAAGTCATGGTGGTCTAACAAGTTTATTTTTATGATATTAGCAAGATGATGAGGACGTTTCTTAAGACTCAAATCCAGCTGGGGTTCTCTTGGTACCATCCAATGGAACCATACCAAGTATTGGTCCAACTTTCCATCCATTGTTCTCCTTGGTAGCAATCCACCCTACACTGGAACAGATCACTCTGGCTTTCTCTTGCTTCGGGGCACCTTCGTTGAAGTCATAGTTACTTGAACCTCGACAGCATCCATTTCTCTCTCAACTCTGAAGCAGTCAGATCAGGGAAAGACTCGAATCCAAAGCCTAAGTACAGTGGTTTGAGAGGAAGGTTAGCGCTGAGTAATCTCCATTGCCCTTGGTTAGGGGTGTGTCTTCAGAGCTAATTGTGTTCTTGGCCTTAGAGGCTTTTCACAGAGTTTTAGCTTTGCCTAAGAAGGCCCCTGAAATCAGTTCAGCTCCACCCAAGACAGTCAGAACCACAAGTTTCTGAGATTCCATGTTATGTTAGCTGCCATTCTGATTCTGAGCCTTCTGACCCCCACCACCAGAAATGGTACCTGAGAAGCAAACATGCAAATGGAAACATACAGATTCATCTCCAGAGTTCTTCACAGAAGACACTGATTGGGATGAAGCTGAAAGGTCCCCCACCCCTCCTCAGAAGACGTCACTTTTAACAAAATCCTCGAATTTATGAAACAAAGAGGGGGATGGTCTACCCAAGATCCCTCACATGATGAATCAGTATTCTTGGAAGCTTTTAGTTCTAGTCCAACATCTTACTTGGTGGTACCTCCTGTCTGACCCCCTCATTGATCTTATGGCCCAATGGGCTTGGAAGGAACCTGATGTACTGGAGCCCATCCCTAAAAAGGGAGACAGAATTTTGGAAACTCCAAAACATAGAAAATATTGGAATCAAATCTTCCAGAAGATGCTATGGTGATAGCAGCAGCCATGAAAAAGGAATTATCTGAAGAAAGTTCCTCTGTACATTCCCCTAATAGTGGATCTAGGGCAATAGATAGTTTTGGGAAATGGACAAATGCTTCAACGACTTTTGCTGGCAGATCACTGAATTATTTGGCTCATGTAACTTGGTCCTAGAGGGATTTGACTAAGAAACTCTCCAAATCCCTTTTGGGTATCTTACCTGTGGATGTCCAGAAGATAGTGGAGCCCCCAGCTATCTACCCTACAGTCAACCTCCAGCATAATCATGCGACAGCTCTCCAAAACAGCTGATGGCATGGCCAGGGCAGCAGGCACCATGCACTTTAACACTTAGATGCGTCCTTGTTACTTCGCAGAAGGCTCCAGAACATTCTTTATCAATGTCTCCTATGATGGAGCCACACTCTTTAGACCGAAAGTCAAAGACTCACTTACCAAGAGTCAGCAGGATAGTAAGACTCTCTGCAGTGAGGTTTTGTTTTTCCACTCTTCAGAGATTCTTTCTAGGAATCAGAGGATGGGAAAGATGTGGTTCTGAAAATCTCAGAGCTCTTACCAGGACTTTCCTGGAGGTAGGCCTGATCATGGCAGAGGTGGAGGAAACTCGAATGGACATTACCCTAGGGGCAGATGTGCACCACATAAGTGCATCTGTGGTCTTTTTTTTCAGAGAAGGCCAAGGCCTACTAGCTACCTTGAAAGGTTGTCCAACTGCTGCACTCTGGAGGCCTCAGGGACACTCGTCTTTGTATCCACAAGTCTGGAAAAATATAACCACAGATTTGTGGGTGCTAAAGATAATTTCCAGAGGCTAATCAATTCCCTTTTTCCTTCCTCCTCAGATAAAGTGGAATGTTCCCAATATTCCACCAAGTCAGTGGGAACAAGCAGCACTAGAAGTTTCAAAATTACTAGAAAAAGAGTCATCCAACTGGACTCCAAAGACCAGTTAGAATCCGGAATCTACTCAAGGTTCTTTATAGTACCATAGAAGATAGGGGACCTCAGACCAGTTTTGGATCTCGGTCATCTGAAACCGTTCATGAAACAGACAAAATTCCAGATGGCCATGCTTCAGTCCCTACTGCCTCTGCTGAAGGACAATTGGATGTGCTCAGCAGATCTCCAGGACACTTACTGTCATGTGAAGACAAAGATGCACTCCAGGAGATTCCTCTACTTGCATGTGGGAGCCAATTACTACCAGTTCAAAGTCCTGCCTCTAGGTCTTACCACAGCTCCCAAGATATTCACCAAGATAGTGTCAGTGGTTGCAGCACACTTGCATCCACTAGGAATGCAGTGACTGGCTACTAAATGCCTCAGAGCATCTGCTATTATACCATCTAGATCTTGTGCCCCAACAGTTGTGGAAATTAGGGATAAAAGTAAATTTTCCAAAATGCAATCTGACACCAACACAGCAAATATAGTTCATAGGATGCCATCTCAATACCAACTTAAACTGCCACCCATCCATGAACCAGGGTTTTATATTTCCTCATAATAGCAATGCAAATGCTTCAACATCCTTCACCACCAGCAAGAATAATCCTATGGCTGTTGGGTCTTACGGCTTCTATGATAGTGATGGCTCCACTAGCCAGGTACCACTTGAGAATGAATTACTATCAAAAGCCTGACATTCAGAATTGCGAACGTTCATATCCATGGCGCATTTAATCGACCTCATGCATATTAAGTAGGTTGGAACATCAAAACACAACATCGACAGCCATTTTTAGATGTTAAAGTTGACAGTTACAGTAGGTGTAAATACTTCATAATCCTTACTCCTGTACATCCTTACAGATGTACACCTGAACGTCGGCATTCTGCCTGTCACTCCTACCATGTTCGAGGAGGTGCCAGTCGCGTAAGTCACTTTCAGTCATTTGATTGTAAACCCTTGAGAGTACTTCAGTGAACCCTAGCAGTACAGTGGACTCAGAACATGCATTCGTCACATGCAAAGATTCAGCTCACCCTAATCTGCAAACAGCACATTGCCTGGTGGATTACATAATCTTCCGTGACAGAAGGTCTCCCCTTTCACATGGACTCTCCAGTAGCAGTAGTAATACTACGACTAGCAGTAGTAGTAAACCAGTAGTAATAAAATCTTTACCTCAGGTACCCTAAGTGATCATCTCCCTACTTATGTAATAAGAAAGGAAACTAGTATTTAGAAGCAGCCATATTTCAGCATAGCATGTGACCTCACACATTTCAACAAAGATTCCTTTATTTCCTATCTAAAACTATATAATTGGAATGCTCTAAAATGCATTCCAATAGATGATGCAGTAACTCTTTTTATTTCTACTTTTTTGAACATCCTAATTGAATGTGCTCCACTTGGGAAAAAAAGAAATTCAGTGAAGGATGGGACAGTGGTGCAGCGGTAGTGTTGTTGCCTCACAGCAAGAGGGTCTCTGGTTTGATTCTCGGCTGGAGTTCCTTGTGTGTAGAGTCTGCATGTCCTCCCTGTATTTGTGTGGGTTTCCTCCGGGTGATCCAGTTTCCTCCCATGTTTCAAAGACATGCATCTGGAGCATTTCTCCCCGGGCCACCACTAAAAATTGGCTTTGTTCCAAGACGGACTTTCCTGGTAAGTGAATGTTAAGTAAAGAAAAGTAAGTAAGTTTGGGTCAAACATGCCCCCTGGTTGTCTTAAAATACAGAAGATCTTTTTAGACTTAGAGCCTGGAATACTTGGCTATCCAGTAAAGTATTAACAAATCTCCAAAAATTCTGCCAACTCAGAAACCATACTAAAACACAAATTGTTAGATAAAAAACATCAACGTAAAAAGACTGGACACTGGGAGAAAACCAGCTGAACTATCAGCCAAACACTAAGAGTTTATTAAACAACCATGGAAGGCATACAAGCATACACAGATACAATTAAACGCTTAACTTTGTCACTGCGTTTTTCGTCCTCTATGGAACTTCATCAGACATCGTAAATCCAAAGCTTATCCTAATTTATCTTGCAAAGAAAGGCAGTTACTCAAGGAATTGAGCCATAACAAAAATGTAAGAGTCTCTAAGCCAAAGGTGGGGGTGTGATAATTATGGACAACATTTCGTATCTTAGCAAGATGGAGGAAGTGTGAAGTGATGAACAAAAATATAGTAGTTTCTATCAATGAAATAAATATTGCCTATGCTAAGATAAATTTTTGTCTAAGGGAAATGCTGTATGAGGAGATTATTAACAGTGAATTATATAACTATTTATTTATAGAGAAACCAATAATTCTGTCTATTTTTGGCATAGTGAAAGTACAGAAGGACATTAATAACCTGCCATTAAGACCGATAGTTGCCGCTAATGGCTCAAAGACCTATCCCTTAGCCAAATTTATTGAAGCCAAAATTAAGAAGTTATGCTTAGCGTATGATTGGCTTTTGAAAGATTCTTGGGACTTTTTGAGAAACATTGAGCAAAATCTTTTACTGGACAACATTATATTTGTGACTGTGGATATTGCTAATTTATTTTCGGTCATGCCACATACTATAGGGCTAGACTGGTTTGAAGAAGCCGTAGTTTTGTCCAAGAAGTTTTTGGCTAATGATATTAGAATTGTTATGAAATTAATGGAAATAGTACTTAGAAATAATTTTATTGTTTTTGAAGGTGAATTTTTCAAGCAGGAACAGGGAGTAGCAATGGGTGCTTGTAGTGCCCCTAGTTAAGCTAATATAGTGTTAAATACTTGGGAAAGAAAATGTATATATAATTCAGCATATAAATACTGCTGGTGCCTATAGAAGAGATATTTGGATGACCTGTGTTTCTTTTGGATAGATGCTGTAGACAAATTAGAGGAATTTATAGAGTATATTTAATAGGTCCACAGATTTTTTTTAAATTTACACATAAGATTATGAGAGAGGCAGTAGACTTCCTGTCTTCACTAAATACAAGGGTTGCCAGAAAAGAGTCTTTAAATCCAAAATATGTAGAAAGAGTACGTTTTCAAAATTGTACCTACATTTTGTCAGTGCACATCTGTATAAGCAAAAAAGAAGATTGGTAAAAGGGCAGTTCATAAGAATTTCTAGAATAACGATGGATGATGATGAATTTTGTAGGGAAGAGTAATAGGTTAAAAAATGTTTACAGATAGGAAGTACCCAGTTAACAACATGGTTGATGAGGTTTTAAAAGAAGTGGCAAGTAAGAGGAATGATAGATTTTTTCCGATTCTAGGTAAAGGTTCCACTTTATTAATGCATCCAATGATAAGGTATCAGATCATAATGAAGATAAAAATCCATTTGTTCTTAATTATAACAGTGAAGCCTCACTAGTTTAAATGATTATTTTAAAAAATTGGAGAACATTTGCAGAATATTCTGACCTTAATACCATTTTTAATCAGCCATGGATTTTTACATATAGAAGAGTTAAGAATATTAAAAATATTATGGAATCTAGATCGGCGAAATTAGAAAGTCACAAAAGGATGGGTACCTACAAATGTGGGAAGTGTGCTCAATGTCCCTACATTATGAACACTAACAAAATTTACTTGGATAGTAGAGATAAAATTATCTCTAGTAGAGGTTTCTCAAATTGTAATAGCAAAGGATCAGTTTATTTAGTTGAATGTAAAAAGTGTTCAGCTTTTTATGTGGGGAAGACTGAGAGGACTCTCAAAAAAAAGAGTTTATGAACATTTGTATGATATCTGGAAAAAAATATCCTAAAAATGCACTTTTTAAACATACCACAAACTGTAAGGAAGCTATCTTTAGATTTTTTATACTTGAAAAAATACCACAGGACATTAGAGGGGGGAAGTGGGAAGCAATAATTGAATTTAGAGAATTGTACTGGCAGCTAGTTTTGGAAGCTTGTAAGATGCCAGGATTAAATGAACATGTATCCTTGGCACCAATGTTAAAGTTAACTGCAAGGCTGTAATGTTTGTTTTTTCATACATACACCTAAGACTTCCCATGTTTATTCTTTCCCATATTTATATATTTGTTTTATATAAACATATTACTTCCACAAAATAGGCATATACAAATGGGTTATGATATAGTTTGACATCCAGGTGGATGTTTTAGCCACTTCCTTTTTCCATTTGAGTTCCCCATAGGTTATAGGGTTAAACTTATTGGTCTCTTTTTTTAATTTACCTACTCAGTTATAATTGCATCACTAAAAGTGTATGTGTCTTATGTTCTTAGTAGTTTTACAGGTTTTAACATAATAGTTTTTATACGTTTTATGTGTCACTGTTTTCTTCATATGTAATACTGTTTTTTTGTATCTGCATTGTACTAAGGATAGGTGACTACACTAGAAGGACATTTAGAATGGTTTATATTGCTTTAATTGTACTGGGTTCAATTAAACCTGATTATTGAGTATATATAATGAACCAGGAACTAGATGCATCTATTTGTCTGATGAAGTTCCATAGAGGATGAAAATGCGGTGACAAAAGTTAAGCGTTTCATTTTATCTGTGTATGCTTGTATGCCTTTTATGGTGGTTTAATACTCTTCGTATTTGGCTGACAGTCCATCTGGTTTTCTTCCAGTGTTTTACATTGCTGGTTTGAAGCTTTGGCTTTTTTTGGGCACTTACTTCATTCCTTGATTGTGTTTAGATAAAAAACATACTACACTGACCTGTAATTTAAAAGCTACACAAATCCCCAAATATTCTGGTCCTCTGTAAACCAGCTGCTGAATCCTGACCACACCACTCAACCATCTCCTACATTTAACACTAATGACAACTGTACCAACTGTGCTGATGCTTTCAACTTTCATTTCAGTTAGTCTCATCACTACTTCAAAATTCCCCTATCACCAACAACCAGACAACAGTGCCACCAACCATTCCTCTTCATAACTTCTCCTTCCTACTAGACCCCACTGCTTACATAAAAAAACTGTTACTTAAGTTGAACCCCACTGCCTTAGCCCCCAACAATCTACCTGGCGAATACCTTAAGATGTCTGCAGAAGCAATAGACTACCCTATTTCAATTCTAATAAATCACTCCATCAGTGACGCATATGTCCCTGCCCTCTGGAAAAAAGCCACATTCTTCCCCACTACAAAGGAGGGCATTCAACAGAACTCTGTAGCTACAGGCCCATTGCCATCCTCTCCCCTCTAATAGAAGTTCTAGAAAAATGTATCCAGTCACAACTCTTATGTTACTTCACACAAAATCACCTCTCCAGCTCAGCATGGCTTTTCTCCCTACTACAGTACCTCTACTGCTTTAGAACTAAGAAAACATCTGTGGAACCAAATGGGGAATGTTAAAGCTGCTGAATCAGCTCAATAACTGTACGAAACTGTACAGAGTCACAAGTGTACTACAAACCACATACCTCTACTGCTTTACTTAGTTTCACCAATACAGTAAAACCTGCCGTTTTTCTTGATTTATCCAAGGCCTTTGACACTCGTTCACTCTATTCTTCTACACAAACATCATAACCTAAGACTTGATACCACTACTATTTCATGGTTTTGTAGCTAACTCCAAAAAAAAAAGCTGTCAAGTGGCAAAAAAAAAAAAAGTCATCCTTCCTCCCTGCCCCAATGGGTGTACCACAAGGATCAATCTTGGGACCTATTCTCATTAACATCTTCAACTATGACTTACATAAAGCCTGTAAAACTGCAACCCTTGTACAGTATGCTGATGAACTCAAAGGTATCTGTATCTCAAAAACATCAACAAACTACAAGAACTTAACCAGGAGTCCTTCTCCTCTGTGGAAACCTGACTGACATCTGCCCAGTTATTCCTTAAGCCGAGCAACTCTAAAATAATTTTATTTACTCCCAAACAGCTTACAATCAACAAAATCTCCTTCGTGGTTACCTCATCCAACAAAACAAAAATTGAACTTGTCACACATACTAAACTGTTAGGCATCTGTGTAGATGAGAACCTAAAATATGAGACAGAGTCTCAAACACACACACACCATAGTGAAAACATTACACCAAAAACTACTTATCTATAGAGCCAAACCCTCTCTCTCAGACACTTTAAGAAAACACATTGCTGTTCTCTCCTGTTGCCTACTGTAATGTATTTTGCTCCCATCCTTTACAACATCCAAGTGATTTTGCAAAATAAATGTGAACAATGTTACTACAAAATAGCACAATTCACTGCCAACCTTCCAAACAGAACCCACTACTGTGCTGCTCTAAGGGAATTACAGTGGCTAGAATTCCCACTTTATCTAACTTACTCACAAGTCCATAACGTTATGTATAAACCTAACAACTGTTAATCCATGTCCACCCTCATACAGATATGTAACCCTTCCAGGACACTACATTCATCAGACAAATACCTATTACTTGTATCCAAACCCAGTAATTCATCTGGCAAATCACTACCCTCCCACCTCACTAAATCCTGGAACTCCATTCATCTAGCAATATGACAAGAACTAAATCATTTACAACTCAGCTAAATTCCTGCCTACTCAGTTGCCAGCTCTGTACATGTGCTGTTCCTGGGAAATCTCCATACTCTTACTGTCACCACTATTTTTATGGAACTGGCCATAATCCAGCTGCTTTTTCACCATCTCTAACTATCTGACTTATATACCCCCCTCTCCACTACTATCTCTCTCCTTTTTACCTGGACCTTCTCAATACTCTATCATAATTTGTAACCATCTTCATCCTGTAATTACTTCACTGCCTCCTACACAATATCTGTTATTTGAAAGTAATAAGCTTGATATTAACTAATATTTTAATAAGTTCTTCATCTAACTGTCATATTTTCATTAACTGTCATATCATTACAATTCTTCGTATGTTCATTTACTGTTTTATATATGTACATTTATTTATTTTTTATTAACTGTCATAGCATTACTAGTCCATCTGTGTACATAAATTTATTATGTAAATCTTAAATAACTGCCTTCTACTCATTCTGTAAAACGGAGCATTTCTCCCCAGGCCTCTGCAGACTTTCACAGTAAATAAAAACTATAAAAAAATAATAATAAATAAACTGGGGATGCCTGTCTTCTAGTGTGGGAGTATTTTGAAGGGAGTCTGTAGGTTATTCGGTCATGTTGACTTTGTCAAACAAGCTATTTCCAAATAGTTGTGTAAGGCTATTACCTTCTGTTATATTCACCATAGGAAAACTGTTCCAGGCAAGGTCAAGTCCCAGTCTTGCCAGGACTTTGGCTTCGTCTATGGCTTTTTGGAAAGGGTTTTATTCTAGAAGGTGCTACTTCGTCCTCTATATGTATACTTTACAAAGCACTACAAGTGTAACTGGACATGGGACTGACAAGGTGTTTGATGGGCTTTATGGGTGCAGTGAGCAGGTAAATGGTGGTATTGGCTGTCACTTCTGCAGCCATCTGCACAAAACTGACAACCCATTCTGTGGCCATTTTGTCTACAGGTACCTGCTTGATGGTTTTCAAATGGTAGGGACAAAAAATCCTCATGGCTATCTGGATGATGACCCACTCTGAATGGCTCTTGCCTCGAGGCTGGGGAAGTTCTGTATAGAGAAATAAATGGGATTCAGTCCAGTTGGAGAAGGATTAATGGTTGGGAAGGACAGGCAAATATATAACACCTGTAGAAAGAAATGTTCAGTGTCTTAAAAAAAAATTGATTTATTTGACATGATCTATTTTATTCAAACCCTTGACTTATAATCCCAACTTATGGTTAGGGAGTAAGATGAAAGTATTGTGAGTTTATTTGCCTTTGATGACAAGGAAGGTCCAAATAGACAAAGCCACTTTTCATCTGAGGCACATGGAGAAAAGCTCTGCATTACATACAGTTGCACAGACAACTAAAATGAGCAAACAAAAATGTACTCTGTAACACAGGGATGTATGAAATTGAATAGATGATCACCATGTTAAGTACTCTGTATAGTAATAACCTTGACAACTGGACCCCAGAAGGTGCACAATGAAGCTCGCAGACAGTCGGGTACACTTAATTTAATGTAGAACAAAATCAATCAACATAAACACGCAAACCATAAACGCTCCAAATAATTACGTTTTCGTTTCAGAAACTTCCTCAGATGTGGGCTGATGTCTCTAAACTACTCCTTTATATAATGGTTTCAGTTAGGAAAGTCCAATCAAAAAACCTTTTGCATTAACATAATTAATTGCAAATGGTTAAAAACAATACATGTTAAACGTATTTAATAAAACTTCTTAAAAAAATTGCTTGATAAAAACATTGAATGAATACATAAATACACTTTAAAACTTGAATAAAGAAATAAATACATATAATATTAAGAAACTCAATAATTTGAACATTTAAAATTCTTCCAACCAAAATAAAATAAAACTGTTTATTAATCTGGCTTATACCACCATCTTGTGGTCATATTATAAGTTGCACCAAAGAATGAATGAATGAGTAAACAATATAAACACTTGTTAAAAATTCCCATCTGAGTATGTTGGTTGAGTTGCTTATAATCAAAGGTTAAAAAAGTGTGATTGAACCAGTAGGTCTTTGTTAAAACCAAAAGGATGAAGTAAAATAATTTACACCATTACTACCATGGACGTTGTAATTTTACAGCCTTGAGTGCCCATTAAATCTTAAAATAAAAAAGTGCTTGTAATGTTAAGAAACTCTATAATTTAAACATTTAACATTCTTCCAACAAAATAAAACTGTTTGTTGATCTAGTTTATAGAACTATCTTATGGTCCTATTGTAAATTGCACCAAAAAATGAACAGTATAAACTCTTGTTAAAAATTCCCCTTTAAATATATTTGTTGAGTTACTTATAGTCAAAGATTAAAAAAATGTGATTAAAACAGTAGGTCCTTGTTGAAGCAAAAAGGGTAAAATAGAGAGATTTACACCATTACTACCATTATAATTTTGCAGCTCTGATTTTAAGAAGAGTGGCGATGGAAATGCATTCATTTAGCCCTAGCCATTTATTTGCCTGCAAAGTTACTTGCCACCAAAGCTCTCTATAGTCAATTATTTCTTCCCATAAGCCACCCCTTTCATCACTTTTTACTCTTTCTAATATGAAAAATAGGAAATTTGCATCCTTACAATCCAACTTGTGTTTATATATAGGGCATTAGTCTCTTTTTTGTTTTGTACATCATACAAATGTTCATAAATTCTTCTTTTTAATTTACACTCAGTCTTCCCTATATAAAATGATTGGCAAGACTCACATTTTGCCAGATACACTATACCCATATCGTTACAATTGGTATATTCTTTTCCTTCTATCACAATTTTTCTACTTTCCAAGAATATTGTTTGTTGGCAATGTAAGGACACTGCGAACAGTGCCCACACATAAAGGTTCCTTTCTTTCTTCTATTATTTCCTGAACCAACTGTGAAATTCTTTTCTAATAAGTTCTTTAAGCTACAAGAATTTTTGTAAACCACCTTCAATTTTTATTTGGCTATTTTGTCATGGTCTGTGATTAGTAATAAATCTGTTCCATTCCTTGTCAACAATATTCCTAACCAAACTCGAACTTGCATTGAATTCTAAAACCAAAGCTCTGTTGAAATTCTCCTCTGGTTTGCTCTGTTCAATACTAGCTTCACTACACCTTAAAATTTGTTGGAATTTCCCTGTTCTTTCCCCCAATATTTCTTTTTCTACTTCTTTAATCAGAGGGTGTGGATAATTTCTTTGTTTGGACATTTGATTCAGAAGTTTCATTTCCTCAATATAGTCATCAGTATTAGAAATCATTCTAGAGGATCTTATGTATTTACCCCTTTTTTGGTAAATAGGATGAGCACTATTAAAATGTAAATAAGAATTTGAATATGTGTTCATCCTGTATACCCTAGAGTTAAACTTATCTTTCTTGTATATCTCTATATTCAAGTAATATAGTTTTTCCTTTTCTACATTGTATGTAAATTTTAAAAAGTTTGTACTGTTGTTTAAAAACTGTATAAAATCAGGAATTTCTTCTTTGGGTGCATTCCAAAAAATACAAATATCATCCAAAAATCTTTTATATAACCACTTCTGGTTGTATATAGAATTAAAGACCACCTTTTCTTCCCATTTAGCTAACTCTAAATTTGCATATGTTGGTGAGCAAGCTGCACCCATAGCTATACCTTTTATTTGGTGAAAATATTCCCCCTTAAAATAAAGAAAATTATACTTAAGGACCAAATCCAATAACTGTAGAATCACTTACATTCATTGTGTGTTAGATTCCTGTCCTCAAATATTATTTCTTCCAACAAGATTAAACCCTCCTTATGGGGAATACTGGAAAAAGTCTATTATGTCAATAGTAAGGAAATACATATCTTCTTTGTACAGTTCCTGTTTTATACACCTAAGAAAGTCCCATGAATCTCTAATGATATTGTTTCACTTTAACCATGAGTTTTTCAACTTTAAATCAATATATTTGGCAAGAGGTAGTGTTTTAGACCCTTCTGCTGAAATAGGCCTTAAAGGTGGGTCTATCCCATCTTTGTGTATTTTGGGAATTCCAAATATAGTTGGTATTCTATTAGTCCTTCAAGTAAAAGTTCCTTAAGAGCCATATCTATCCTTTGAAAAGCTATATTAATTTCATTTCTTGAAATATTAATATACCTGCAAGTATCTCTTAGAATTTCGTTCATCTTACCTTTGTATGTAAGAGCATCCATTAAAACTATTCCTCCCCCTTTATCTGGTTTCATAACCCTTGTGTTCATATAATTTTTTAGTTCGTTTAAGCTGTGGTGGTGCAGCAGTTGTCGCCTCACAGCAAGAGGTTCTCCCGTTCGATTCTCGGCTGGAGCACCTTCTGTGTGGAGTCTCCATGTCCTCCCCGCGGTTGAGTGGCGTTCAAATGACATGCGTGAATGGGCAAGTCTTTGTTGAAGGTTGGGAGTTTGGCTGGCACCTCGGCACCATAAAAATCGACTGCCAGTCATTAGCGGACTGGAGTTCCGCTGTGTCGACCCCTAACCGGGAAAAGCCGAAATAAAAATAGACAAACAAAATGCTATTTTCTCGTCTGTCAATGTTTGTTTTGTACTTTATTTTGTCAACACTACTACTTATTTCTTTTTCAACTAAACTCTCAAATTTTTTTATTTGTGGATGTAGGGGGGGGATTGAATGCACTCTTCTACACGTTTTGGTTGAGTACTCTGTATAGTATTTACACCTTGCTAAAGTCACACATATTTATAGAACTTCCAGCATCAATAACTTTTTATGTAAGTCAACCTGAAATTTTAGTCCTCGAGACTGCTGATGAAGCACATGCATATTTTATCTAAACAGTTGTTCACCTGAGAGCAGTAAATGGGAGACACTGTGTGTGTTTTAATACTTGTTTGATTTGGCTGCATAAAGGGGGGACTTTATAATTTAATTTGTAAAAGAAAAGGATTGTTGCATTGATGGGTATGATTTCATTGGGATTTTAAAGTACAGCAGGATAAGAACAGAATAAGAAGAGACATTAGTAATGAGGATGTTACAAGTGTAGAACCTTTTTATTGATGGCTATGTTTTCAGCGATATTTTAAACTAGGTGAGGTAATTTTGATGTTTGAGAGAAAGCTGCATGGTTTAGGAACAAACAGATTATAGCAGTTGCAGTTATGATTTTTAGGTTTTTAGGTAAGAAATAAATGCTGGTTCAGTGAACACAGTTCTCTTTTTGGTGAGTACAATTTTTTTTTCCATAATAAATCTTTATTGTTATATTATTTTCATACACAAGTATAAATAAACACAAAAATTTAAGAGAAAAAATATAAAACAAAGGATTACTAACTAATATCACTAACTATCACACCAAACAAATATATAATATTTACAAGAATGCTTCCATGTAAAACATTAAGAATAGAGAAAAAACAAAAAGTAGTTAATAACATTTCCAGTAATATACAGTTTAAATACAAAATTCTTTCCAAGCAAGTATATAGATGTGAGTATTATGCTAATATAATATTAAATATCTGTTCCCAAATTTTTGGGTTATTAATGTTTTTGTTATTCGGACTTGAGTAATTTATGAGCTAATATATGCCTTGTTGCCAAAACTCTAAAGTTTTCCCAAGATGTTTTAGATGGGTCTAACCAATTAGTGGCTATATAAAGTTTCATTAACAGAAAAATATTAATATATATGGTACTTTGTGATCTAATGGGAGTTCTTTCGGAGGAATATGTAAAATCGTAAATTTCCATGACAACGTTGTACTTTGGTAACCCATCTTCTGAAGTTGAATCTTAAGGGAATTCCAAAGCTTATATATGCATTTACAGCTCCAGAACATATGAAGAAGATCAGCCGGTTGATTTTTACAGTATGGACAAGTTGGAGAGTTTTTAGCATTAAATTTATGTAGGGTAAGGCGTGTATAATATGCATTATTTCATATCATCAACTGGGTATACATCAATTTTTGAAGAGAAGTAGATTTGATAGTCAGGTCAATTGCTTTTAACATATTACTTTTGTCTGTCACTAAAATTTTCTCTTCCCAGTAGTTGGATAACAGAATTTTATCATGAAATTTAAAGTCTTTAATTAATTAATTTATTTGTTGTTGTTATATATTTAATATCCTGTTGGAGAGCTTGCCACAACTCAAAGCATTTATTAACATTTTCATCTTCAGGTTTAAAATTTAAAAAGTAGCTCATAGCAAGTTCTCTAATTTGTCTCAAAATAACAAGATAATTTTTGGGTAAGTTAAATTTTGTCTTATTTGATTGGCCGAGCGGTCCAGATATTTGTATATATCAATCAAAGTTAAATTAACTATTAGTGGAAACTGTTTAAGATCAGTTAATTGATTGTTCAATTTTAAATTAGGATTCCTATGAAATGGTTGAAAAACCATCATATATTGTCCCAGATCCAAAGATTGAAATAAATCTTGTATAGATAATATGTTGGTTTTAATGTGTTCAATAATCCCATAAATTTTCAAAATATCTTTACCTAAAAAGGGTATTGCTTTAGGATTAATGTTTAACTTTAAAATATATCTATAATTCAAAATCACCCAAGTTGGTGTCCACTTAGTAGTAGTAGTATCATAGTTGGCAATTCTTAGAATTCTGTTAGAGTTCACGATTAGGTAGTACAATTCGAAGTTAGGCAACTCCAGTCCTCCTTTATTTTTTGGGGTCATTAATTTATCATAAGATATCCTGGTTTTTTTTGGTTCCCAAATGAATTTAGCCAATTCTTTATGAATTTTTTTAAAAAATGTCTTCGAAAGTATTAATTGGGCTGATCTAAAATTATAAAGTAATCGTGGTAACACATTCATTTTAACAATTGAAACTTTTGCTAGTAGTGGCAATCGTAAATTTTTCCACCTCCCGAAATCAGAAATTATTTGGTCCCAAATTGTTTTAATGTTATTATTGTAGAAGTCTTTATTGTCTGTAGAAAACTCAATACCTAAATATTTAATTTTTTCTTTAAATGTTACCTGCCCAACCAAAGGCAATAACGAAAAAGGTTTAGGTGTCTTTAAAGGAAAAATATTGTTTTTTTCCAAGTTAATTTTGTAGTTAGAGACTTCTGAAAAATCATTAACAGCTTTCAATAATTTGTCAGTGGTCAGATATTGGAGATGCACAATAAATATTAAGATCATCCGCAAAAGCTGCCATTAAAATTTTAGTTCCATAAATTATTGGGACATTATGATAGCAGAATGTTTCTGCTTAATATATAAGAACAGAGGCTCAAGATAAAGATTAAATAGTAAAGGGGACAAAGGGCAGCCCTGGCATGTTCCAGTCTTAATCTGTATTCTTTTGGAGAGGCTTCTATTAATGCACAGTGTAGTATAGGGATTACTATATAATATTTGCAACATTTGAACAAATTCATGGGATATATTAAAATAAGGTAAAAGAGCAAACAAAAAATTTGTATCAACCCTGTCAAAGGCCTTCTGTGCATCAATTATAAGGGCATAGATATTAAGATTATTTTGTTTAGCATGTGTTATCATAGTATGTAATGTAAGAGTATTATCACTGGTTTGTCTACATGCCATAAATCCAGCCTGTTCTTTGGATATTATACGAGTCATGATTTTCTTCAGTCTAGATGCTATAATGGAGGTTAGAATTTTCATGTCTACATTCATTAATGATATTGGTCTATAATTATCGGGGTTTTGAGGATCTGAATTGGCTTTATGTATAAAAATAGTCTTTGAGGCGTTAAGATGAGGATCATTAATAGTATTCCTAATTATGTAGTTAAATATAACTGAAAGTATCTTACCAAATATATCTGCAAACCTTTTATAAAACTCCACTGTCATCCCATCAGGACCTGGTTATTTGTGTGATTTCATATGTTGAACTGTATATACTATGTCTTCTTCAGATATCGGTTTAACTAAATCATTTTGAATATCCTCTCCTATTTCTGGAAACTTAATTGATTGTAAAAATTGTTCATACATTCTATGCAAGGACATATCCTTTTGCCCATCCTAAATTTTTGTATATATTTTCTCAAAAATATTAATAATATCCTCTGTTTTAGAATATATTTTATTATTAAATTGTATTTCCGAAATTTGTAGTGTTGTTTTTGATTGATTAATGATCCTAGCCAACGCTCTCGAGGGTGTTTGAACGTGATTAGCATATCTCACTAACATCTTATATTCTTGAAATGTTAAATCTACTATTTTGCATTAAGAAGAGATCCTTCTGACATTTAAATAGTTCTTTTTCTGTTTGTTCATTAAAATTCTGAATCAGTTGTTGTTCCAATAATTTAATTTTCATTTCCAAGTTTTGAATATCTTTATTTAGTATTTTTTATAATAAGAGGCTTTTTGCAAAAGGACCCCTCTTATTTGTGTTTTAACTGTTGCCCATTCAATATCTGGGGCATGTTGTTGTTTCTTTAGACTAACCAGTAAGTCTTTAAGGTACTTTGTAATTCCCTGTATTATTTCTTCCTTATTCAGCAGATTTGGATTAAGAGACCAATTATAGCCTCTTTGCTGCAAGGTATCTTTTATCTCCTTAGCAAAACTCAGCGAAATTTTCAAATGATCTGATAAATATCGTGCATGTATAACAACTATAGGTTCTAAACTAATCAATGTTCTTGAAATCAGGAAGAAATCTATTTTGGACCACATTTTATGACATGGGGAATAAAATGTAAAATTATTTGTACTATTAGCATTGTTTAAATAGTGAAAAGGGTCATATAGTTGAAAGTCTTCTTTAATATCATCCAGTGCCAATACCGCATGTTTATTAAATGCTTTGTGTGGACAAGATCTATCCAACTTTGGATTTTGATAAGCATTCCAATCACCTCCAACAATTACGTAGTATCTATCAAATTGTGTTAAAATTGAATACAGTGATGTTATGAATATTTGTTGATCATTACAAGGTGCATATATGTTTAAAAGTAAAATAGATTTATCAAATAAGGTAGATGCCAGAATAACATAGCACCATCGTCCATCTTTATCTGTATTAGAATCTAAAATTTTGTCCTTATATTGGTCTTTAATAATTATAGCTACCCCAGCACTATTTGACTTACCTTCCGATGCTATTACTTCTCTGATACACTTCTTTTTTTTTATATCAACCCATTGATCATTCATTAAATGGGTTTCTTGCAGTAAAATAAACCATGCCTTAGCCTGCAACAATACATGTAACAATAGTTTCCTTTTCTTTAAATTCTGGAGCCCTTTAACATTCCATGAATCTAATTCCCACATTACCAAGGTTGACTGTACAATAAATGTTTTGGAGAGAAAAGATAAAAAAAAAATACAGTATATTCAAAACCATACATGGTCTGGAAGCAAGTACAATTTTTAACTGGCTGGTGGCGGAGTATCTGTTTGGGCTATAGGGAATGTTTTGGGCAGACATAATTTGAGTTTAAGCCAACAAATTACATAGCTGCAGCCACTTAAGGGTCTGAAATGCAAGAAAGTGATGAGTTCAGTTAATGTAGTTACTTGCAAACTTTGCTATGTTATTATAAGGTTCCTGCAGTTTGGCTAATCATTTTCCATTTCTAGATTATTTTACCTTTGACAAGTTTTTGTTAAAGATTTCACATTAGTGTCCAAAAGTTGTGATCAGTATCATCTATCCAAAGGGCAATATCTCAGGCAAAAATATTATTTTGACTTCCCTTTAAGTGATCCTATCTTATTTAATAAACAAAGTCTTTTCACATTGAAACAAATGTTATCAACAAAAAATATTTCTTCATCTTATAAATTTATCCTGAAAAGAAAGTTATTGTAGCACATCTTTATATTCATCCTACTGGGTAGAGTAAGACTCAAACTTAAAAATGATAATAAGTGGGTTTGTTTGTGGTATCCTGCTCTGAACGTTATCCCATTAAAAAAAAGTATGTTTTACACTCCGTATGCAGTTTATTTTTGTGCCTAATTTACCCCAGTAAAAAGCTCCTTTCTTGACCTTGCTTCAGTTTTGCTGCTTTCTTTTTTGACCTTGCTTCAGTTTGCGATGCATGTCAAAAATCAAAATGTTAATATTCTCCATATTTTCTATTCATGTACCCCTGTTTAATGTTTATGGTCCCATATTATCATTTATTTTTTCTAGACACTTTTTGTGCCCGTGACTACAGATCATCAAATGGCACTGTGCCCGTTCTTTCCTCTGTATTAGAGAATTACCCTGTTACAATACAAAAAGGAAAAAAAGCCATGGGGGGGGGGCATCACACATGCAGTGCCCTTGCTGACATTCTAGTAATGAGGGTGTTTGGCCTAATCTCACTTCCCTGGACAGCAGCTATCTGTGTCACTGTGAGAATTCACAATACCTTCCCCTTGTGTATGCCTGCTCCAGTGTACTCCCAAATGAAAGTTATCAGCAGGTGTGGTGGCTTGGTGAGCTGAAAGCCTGTTCCCAGTATATGCACGGTGATGCCACCCTTCCTCTGTAGTACTGTGGCTGCCTGCATTTTGTTTTGCTCTGCCCTACCCTATTCCTCCAGGAGGGCATGTGCAACTTCCCCTGTCAGCTTTAAGCACCCAAGCCGCTAATCAAACTCCAGTAGTTTGGGCTGTACTCATCAGTGGTTCCAAATTGTCAGAAAATCTTTAGCATATCACATTACCTATAATTTAAATATTGGTCTAAATTAATCTAACAAAAGTAAATTTATTCAATGAAAACAAAAGCTTCCACTGCCTGTGCACCAGCTGTCTAATATACTGTATCTAAATCCACAGAAAAAAAGAACAAAAAGGCTTGTTTACCAAAAGACAATTTTATGTTGATCATAGCTCTTATACCATTACAGTTTTTATTTCATCATGTAGTCAACTACTTTGGTTTCTGCAAAAATAAATAAATAAAAGTCTGTAAATGCCTACAGGTTTTATAATAAACTTGTTTTTAGAATGGAAACTTTTCTGACAAGTTTCTTTTTCAAATTATGTCTGAATAATTATTTGGTACCTTAATTTTTCATGATGCGTTATTCCAAGGATCACTTTTGCACTTGATGCATTTTTTTCACTACAACTTTGCTGTCAGTATTTTTGTTACAGTTTAACACTGTCCTACACTTTTGTCACCTATTTAATCAAGTTTTTAGTAGTATTGCTTTTATTCAGTTTTTTATTCTGGCTTGTCATACCTTTTCATATTCTATCTTATAAAGTACTTATTTGTTTTTGTCTTTATACTTGTGGGGAATTATAATAAAAGGAATTTTGATAAAAAGGGAATTCAGATATGTGCATGTATGAAAGTTCAAATATATAATTTCAGTTAACTCCATCTTCTGTTTAATGAACAAGTGGAGAGAACTTTCCAGTGTATGAATTGTCATCTTGCAGTTTCGGAATATAGCAATACTCCATTACAGGGACTCATTCACTAACCAGCTCAGGTGTTAATAGGTAGAAGACTGAAGGACAAATGACCTACTTCCGCTACATTAATGATACCTGAAATTCAGTACAAATGAAAGGAAGTGTTGGACAGGAATCAAAAGCAACAGAAATACTGCTGTGATAGAAAGGAAACTGCAGAAAACTACAATGCATATCAGATGGAGAGAAAGTAAGAATACAAAAGACATGAAAAGATGTGCATTCTGAAGATGAAATTAGTCAGTTAGTTGAGCCAAGGTCTTTTGTCTTTCACTTGGATGATGAAATGTTGTATAAAAGGAATAACATTTATATAACAAATAATTTGAAGTTCTAGGAAGATGAAGAACTAAAATTTGCACAACTAGTACTGTCTCAGGAAAATAGAGACAGTAGGAACTGTGATTAGTCAAGTGCTACAGAGATAAATCAGTGTAAAAACTGTCCCAAAAGTTATGGTTAGATGTCTGTATTGTATAGCCATCTTAAATTCTTCAGATTTGGAAGATCACTGGATAAACCAGATGTATATATTGACAGCTTGAGAGAGGATCCTGGCACTACATATGTTATTTATTTAACATTTGTTTACCGGGAAAGTCTGACTGGGACAGGGCCCATTTTCAGCAGAGGCCCAGGGAGAAATGCTCCAGATCCATGTCTTTTTGGAATGTGGGAGGAAACTGGAGTTCCTGGAGGAAGCCCATGTGAACTCAGGGAGGACATGCAGACTCCACACAGAAGGAACCCCAGCTGAAAATCAAACCAGAGAACCTCTTGCTGTGAGGAGACAACTCTAACCGTTGCACCACTAATTGAAATATTGCATTTATTAAAATTTCTTATAAATTTGTCAATGTGTACAGAATGATCTTGTTTGCTATAGCACCTGCTTAGTGCAAGGTTGATTTTAAGTGTTCAGTGTAAGTAATGCATTCTGCATTTTAGAAGGTGTATAAAATTGTTTTTTAACTAGAAAAAGGAGGTGTATATTTGTAAATATTCTAATGTCTAGCTACAGAAAATTGTACATCATGTAATATACTTTCTGGAAGCAGGAGGCTAGCAACTCATTTGCAATGTCTGTGCTTATGGGGTGCTCTGAAACGAATGCAGACATTTCAGAGAAGTGTTAGAAGCCATCGTGGTGCAGGAGGATTGCTGCGGCATTTACTTACCCGCTCCTTTGGTGCCAAAAAGATGGACAACTTTTCATCTTATTCTGTACATTGGCATGCTCAACCAGCACATCTGCTATTTGCACACCTAGGCGATCACCCTGCAGGAGATCATTCTCCTGCTCGTGGGAGAAGGCTTGGATGGTATTGCTGGTTATGATGGATGCCTTTCAGTGATGCCCATTGAATAATCAAGGCATACAGTATCTTGGCCAGCAGGTATAATCAGCTTTAAAATGTCACCAATATTGCATGAGACCTGGAGCCAGCAGAGTATAACAGTTTGTCTTTTACAGGAGGAAAATGGAAGCTTTGCCTTTTCACACATCTATAACTCTTAATATTCTCGGTCTGTTGTTTCACCTCTTTGGTGATACTGACATGATTATTTCACTGTTCAGTGTTATACAATTTTCTAATGCAGGTGGTATTGCTGGCCATAATGTTGTGTGTTCACATTTGTAATTTCTGTTCGTGTGCTCTGATTATACACTGGTACCTCCCTTTTGATACACAAGCATGTGTGGGCTCTCATAGAAAACTCCAGACTGGATTAGCAGCACTTCCAGGACCATGTGTTGCCATTCCGGCTTTTCTCAGTGCCAAGAGTCTTTATGGGCATCTGTTATTCTATAGTCATAGTTCATCAGTCAGCTGTTTCTTTGCATCATAACCTTGTGGAGGGCAAAATAATACCTCAGCATTGATAGTTCATGCAGTTTCTTATATGAGTATCAAATCTCAATTTTTCTTTAAAGAGTCTTTCTCCTCCATGGAGTCTGAACTTTCATGGTAGACAGGCTTACTCGTGCACCATTGGTACCTACTGTGTTTCTACAGTGCTGAAGTGCCTTTTCAGGTGAACATCACCTCTATATGCCACATCTCTGAGTTGCAAACCCTGATATTTCATAAGAATAAGGTCTCCTTCATAGTGAATCTTTGTATTTTCCTATAAGTATTTTAATTTTCCTTTATCCAGTCCATCAGTTTTGGGTTTAGATGAGCTAGATGGTGGTGATTGGCTGCCTGGCCAGTTAATTCCATATCTGACCTTCTTTCTTTGGTTCTTTGATTTTTATTGGGCAAACTCATTTTGAAGGAGCTTCTTCCAAGTTGCTCCTTTTCAGACACCTGGCTTCCCCTTTGGAATCTCTCATTGAGGACACTGATCTCGATGAAGGAGAAGGATCCCCCAGATCTCCACCACAGGATGTCCCCTTTGGAGACATCATGGAACGTCTATGCCGTAAGGGTAGTTGGTCTTCCAGAAGCCCTAATCCAGAAGAATCAGTTTTTCTGGAAGCCTTTGGGTCAGGCCCATCTACTTCTTGGGTGCCCCCCCCCCCGCAGACCCCCTTATTGACCTTCTGTCCCACAGGGAATGGAAGTAACCGGACACAGTGGAACCTATCTCCAAGAGGCCTGATAAGATCCTTAGTGCCCCTCCTGTTCAACCGCACTGGGCTAAAGGGATTCCCGTCGATGCCTTGGTGGTTGCAGTTGCCACCAAAAAGGAGTTAGCCCAGCAGAGCTGCACTGTCCATCCCTCTAACGGGGAGTCTAGGTCTTTGGACAGGTTTGGAAAGCAGGTTTACACTTCAGTGACCTTCGGATTACGAGTGATGAACTACCTGGCACACATACCCAGGCTACAGAAGGACTTTAAGGAGCTCTCTAGCTGGTGCCAGGGTCCATGTCTACCAAGGAACAGAAATGCTTTTCCTCAAGATTGGCCACCCTCCAGTCTATTTCCAACATGTCCATGAGGTTAATCTCTCATGCGGCAGAGGGTACCTCATGGACTGGCTGATCAGGCATTGTTGTCAGACGCCGCGCCTGGATGTGGCTGTGTGATTTTTCGGAACCCTATAAAGGTGTCTTTTTCAATGCTCCTTTCAGTGGCTTGACCCTTTTCAGTCCGACGGTTAAAGACACACTCTTCCAAAGTGAAAAGGACAGAAAGACCTTATCTGCCTTCGGGATATGCTTCTCTAGCCCATAACAGTCCTTTTCCATGAACCAGAGTGGAGGTAAGAAGCTGCGGTTCTGTAAATTGCAGGATTCTTTCCAGGATTCACAAGGGGACCTTTCTCCCAGAGGCAGAGGGGGAAACGGTTATAATAACAGATCCTGTCCTCGTGGCAGAGGATGTCCGATGAATCAAGGGACTCAAGATTCTTTCTCAGACAGACCCAATCAGCGGTCCTGAAGGATTGCATGGCTGCTGCACTCTGGAGGCAGTTGAGGGACTTTTGTCTCTACACCCAACAGCCTGGGAAGCCATCACAAAAGATTGTTTGGTGTTAAAGATTATATCCAGAGACTATTTTATACCCTTTTTCCAAAAGCCTCCTCCAAGGAAGATCCTCTCTGTTGTCCCACCAAATCAAAGGGAAGTGGCAGCATTAGAAATTGCAAAATTGCTCTCAAAAAGAGTCATCCAAAGTGCCGCCCAAGACCAGCTCGGATCCGGCTTTTACTCCAGATTTTTTTTAGTGCCCAAAAAGACAGGGGACCTCAGACCCATTCTGGATCTTACTTCCCTAAACAAGTCAACTGGCAATTCAAAGTTCCAAATGGTCAGATTAGAGTCCATTCTGCCCTTCCTGCAGAAGGAAGATTAGATGTGCTTGACAGACCTTCAGGACACGTGCTATCACATCAAGATTAACAGGCACTCCAGAAGGTATCTCCGCTTCAGGCTGGATGCCAATCACTGCCAATTTAGAGCACTGCCCTTTGGTCTCATCACAGTCCCCAGGGTGTTCACCAAATACATGGCAGTGGTAGCAGCTCACCTGAGACTGCAAGGATTCCAGTTGTTTCCTTACCTAGATGATTGGCTACCAACTGCTTCCACCAGGCACCGACTCCTTCAAGCCAGAGAATAGCTACTTCAGCTGTCCTCAACCTTTGGCATGTCTATCAATGTAAACAAACCCCATCTTCTTCCAGTTCAGGTCATAGACTTTATCGGAGCTTGTTTGAACACCACTTGGTCCCTAGCCCTTCTTACTCCCGACAGAATCTCCAATCTGAGATCTCATGTCAGACAGATTATGGACACCCCCCCCCCCCAAGCCAGTCTTGTCCTTCAGGCCTTGGGATCCATGGTGGTGACAATCACTCTAGTACCTTTGGCCCGCCTTCACATGAGAGTGCATCAATGGAACTTAGATGTGCAATGGTCCCTTCTGTGTTACCCTTTGAATTCCTGAATCAGGATCTCTTGAGCATGTAAACATTCTCTCATCTGGTGGATACAATCAGACAATCTTCCCCAGGGCCAGCCTTTCGTCTTTCCTCCCCCCTCGGCCACTGTGACCACAGAGGATTCCCAACTCGGGTGGGAAGGCATTATCTGGGACAGGACAGTTCAAGGCACGTGGTCCCCCCCAGAGACCAATTTGCATATTAATGTTCTGAAGATGAGAGCAGTGCTTCTCACATTGCAAGCCCTCCACTCCTCTCTTCGAACTGGAACTATTGCTGTTCAGACAGACAACATATCAGTGGTCTGATACATCAGCAAGCAAGAAGGAACCAGATATCTCTTGTGTCGAGAAGCCATGATGTTGTGGCAATGGGCAATCTCTTCAAACCACTTTCTCATAGCAACGCACATTATGGGAAAGTCGAACATCCTAGCGGACAAGCTCAACAACATCATTGTGATGCATCACGAGTGGTCTCTAAATTCTGCAGTGGCAAATATGATCTTCCAGAGATGGGGTTAACCTTGCTGCAACCTGTTTGTCTCTCCCTTCAGTACCAAGTGTAGGGAGTTTTTTTGACCTGATCCCTCCACATGGACAGTCACCTGGTGATGCTTTAGTCCATTCTTGGCCCCCCGGTCTACTCTATGCCTTCCCTCCATTTCCAAATTTCTACAGAAAGCACATAAGTTGAAGTACCAAGTCATCCTCGTTGCCCCTTTTTTGGCCCCATCAAGTCTGGTTCTCCTTCCTTTGGTCTCACCTGGTTTGTCCTCCTTGGACTCTGGAGGCCTCTCCAGAACTCTTTTCCCACCCCTTGGGAAACTCCCACAAAGATCTCCCAAACCTGAAACTAACAGCTTGGTTTCTCCACTTCCAATAATGGCTAGAACTCCTGGGCTTTCCTCCCCAGTCAGAACAATTTTGATTGCAACACACAAACTGTCTACTAGGAAGCTTTACGACAGTAAGTGGAAGAGGTTCTCTATCTGGGCTCATCAGAATAATTTAGACCCTTTTTCTGCACCAGTGTCAGCAGTTTTGGACTTTCTGGCTTACCTCTTTAATAACGGTGCAAGCTTTTCTACAATGAAAGTGCAACTTGCTGCCATTTCTAATTTTCATGTAAGGGAGAACTCTTTCTCCCTAACTTCGTCTAAACTATGCAAGGCCTTCCTGAAAGGGTACCTTTCTCCTATGTGCATCTATTAATGTTAGTTCTTCAGGCTTTAGTGTCACCCCCCCCCCCCCGAATCTTCAGTGAAAGTAGACTTGAAGTTTCTGATTTGGAAAACTATTTTCTTGGTGGCTATTACTTTCTCCAAGAGGGTATCTGAGCTACAGGCTTTGTCTTGCAAACCTCCATATCTGATTTTTCACAAGGACAGAGTTACTTTATCCCTCCTTTTTGCCCAAGGTCACTTCTAGGGCTAACTTCAGCCAAGTCATCAACCTTCCAGTTTTCTTTCCAGACTTTCAAAGCAAGGGAGAACCTTCTTCATACGTTGGATGTGCATAGACAACTGTGCTTCTATTTGGATAGAACCAAAACATACAGGAAATCTAACCAGCTTTTTGTATCTTTTTCTATGTCCAGATTAAGTGAACCAGTTTCCAAGGTTACGCTATCCCATTGGATTACCAGTTGTATCAAACTTGCTTATTCCTCTAAGGGCTTTTCCTTACCTAGTAATATTAAAGCCCATTCTACCAGATATGTTTCTACTTCTTCAGCCTTCTGGTCTAAACTTCCCATTGATGAAATTTGTGCAGCTGCTACTTGGTCTGACCATCATACCTTTATTTCCCATTACAAACTGGACATTATTTCCAGGACCAGGGTGTCTTTTGGTTCTGCTGTGCTGTGGAATATCCTTCCTTGAGGGCCTCCCAAGTTCTCTTAATAGCTGGGAACTCTGTCCCATAGGTTGAAGAGCAAATGAAGACAACATAATCAGATAAAGAAGTTATGCACTCACCATAACATTCCATCTGTGTTGTTGCCTCTCATTTGCTCTTCACCCTTACCTCTGTCCATCCCCCTGCCTTTTGAAGGACCTAACAGAATTTTTTTGGACAGATACTTTTGAACTCCTGAAGTGTCCTAATTTGGCTGATTCCTTTATCCTAAGTAATTTCTCTTGTTTATTGGTATTATGATTATGTGATGTACTAGGCTGCAGCAAACTCGATCTGAGGGATTTGGAGGGGAGGAGCTCAGATGTTGGAGGCTAAAGCTTTGGTATACAACTGAGTTGGACCCAATGCTCAGATCCAAAGCTCATAGGTTAAAGAGCAAATGAGAGGCAACAACACAGATGGAACGTTATGGTGAGTACATAACTTCTTTTTTTGAAGAACAAAGTATAATATCAGTCATATTTTATTTGTATCATTTTAATTCTATGCTTTCTTTCTAGAAAATATGCCATCTAAGCCAGTTTCTCCTGGGCAATCTAGGGAATGGCCAAGTTACAATCATCCAGAAAAAGTAAAGACTGCGATGACAAGGAGTATGGTAATGTTTGCATAGCTTATTAATAAATTAATGTAAAACTTGCATGACAATATAACAAATCAGCTGTTGCCCTGGCAAAGCAAGCAGCAAACCTTATGCTTCTAGCAGAGAAACAGATTTATCTTGTTCTCATTGTCAGTGAATCACTCATTACAAGTATGTAGACTTAGTCTGAGCTACATAATGCACATTGGTCATAGTGTAGGCTCTGATTTTTTTTGTAGTGTTTAATGTACTATTGCTGATAACCTTAGAACATTTTTTATAGATCTTGGCCAAAGTTTCAGGTTGTGGGTCCCTGGAATGCATGCAGTTGTATTAAAGCAGGGCTAAGTAGCAGAGATTCAGTAATATGAAGAATATGCGTATACAAATTCAGATGCATTACTCTGTTATCCTTGCTTTGTCTTTGCCAAATAAAAATGTGCAAGCTGAGGCTGCGTCATACAATATGCAAAAATAAACGGTCTGCATTCATTCAGAGTGGACTGTTGTACTTCAGCTGTTGCTGTCCTTTTACTATGTCTGTTTTAGCACAGTTGTAGAGGTTTACTGTCAAAATGCTGAACGGAAAAATAAATCCCGTTTAGAACACCGGGGGAAAAAAAAAACGAAAGTAAAAATATATAACATGGCACAATATCGAATCTGCTGAACAAATTCAGCAGATTCGACATTGTCGCAGAACACATCACATGATGTCCGTATAGGAGCTCAGGTAAATAAAACTCCTATACCTCACATCACGCTATTGCTTGGGGGCAAGCCACCCTTCACACCCCCCACACCCCGTCTGACTAACTATATATTCCATATCCGAGATTGCATTACAGTGAGGAAAGGCATGAATTCCGCAAACCGCACTGTACCACAATCTCTGTGCAGTATTTCAAGTTCATATCAGCAAATACACTGTGCATTCGCTGATATGAACTTTTGAACACGGAGCTGTTCAGCAACATGGAAAATCAAACATCTGTCTTTCGATTTTCTGTCTGCAGAGCATCTCCATTCGTCATTGTGATAGCAAACCGTTGTAGATATATAGATGCATGCAGTGTCAGCTTGTGTGTAATGTAACATGCTGCATTACAGCAAGCAGTAAACAATTTTCTACACTTGCAGAAATTTTCCTACATGTTCTGTATCATTTCTTGATTTTACAAAGTGTGGGACAAGCTCTACCTTTTCTTTTCACATTATTTAAGAATTATATATTAAGTCTGCCTTACTCCCACTAAGTGCTTGGTCAGGTGCCAACTACCTTGTTACCCTGAAAAGGATAAAGTGGGTATCTGAAAATGATTGTCAGTGTAGGTAAAATACAAACTTGAGGCTTTGTTTTAAGGAATAAAAATTTGTCTGACAGGTAGAATGATGATATATTCCTTATTAACAGTATATAATCAGTGACTGTAGCCTTATGGATCAGACTGGAACTTCAAAAAATATTCCCCCAAAGGGAAAAGTGTGGTACGGAGCTCCAAAACAAGAAGTCCCAGATAGTGCACCAAAGTAAAGCTGTCTAGAGGATTTAACTGAGATTTTTCTCAGACCCTGCATTTTAAAGGAAGCACATGGTGTATTGTTCATCATATTGATCACTGTAACAATAACCTTGGCTGAATAGATTATATCCCACCAAGGTTACAACAGTCAGCCAGCTTCCACTGCTTCAGGGCACCTTCCACGTACCCAAACTGTCAGGCAGCTTGAGCTGACTAAAAGACATGTTTGGGCATAAAGCTCTTCTGAGCTTTACTGCCGCTGGAGAGTATACTCCTCTGAGGCTTTCGAGGATCGATGGCCAGCTAAGCTTGTGCTTTCCTTTGCTGAGCAGATAAGTTCTGTTTAGGGAAAGAAAAACTTCCTTTTTCTTAATTTTGTTAATGTTTAATTGCTTTCCTCTTCACAAAAGTTATTTTAAAGCTAGGAGTGTTTTGTATCAACAAACTGTCTCAAGACTAACATACTTTAAAACAGAGAACTCTTTTTCCTGTTAGTTTAAAAGTAGTGTAAAGCAACTTAAAACATTTTTTTTCTGTGGAGATAGTGTGCTTATTTTTCTTTTGTGGGGCTGGTGTAGTAGCATTTTAAAGTGCTTTTTACTGGTGTTTTTTTTTTCTGGCCAAAAAGTAGGTTTTGTGGACTTGCGGTGTTTACTGGCAATTGCTGATCCTCTTCCCTGGGAAAGAGGCACCATTTTCGACTTGACCATGGACAAGACTACTGGTAAAATAAAAAAACAGACAGTAGGCCCAAACTCATGGAGTGTTTTATTACCACATGAGCGCTTTCGTGTAGTAAATAATAGACTTCTTCAGATAAATTCAACAGTTGTTAGGTGGAATAAATAGATTCCCTGCAAACTATGTGATAGCAACAATTTGAAATTTTAAAGGCATTGTTAAAATTTATTTATTTCACATTTAACCAGGTTAGTCCATCTGAGTTTGAAAACAAATCCATTTTCAGTGGAGACCCGAGGGGAAAAACTCCAGCAACCATAAGTAAAGACAAAGTAACAATATGCAAATATTAAATAACAATCACAATACAAAATAAATGTCAAAAGAAAAGGTTATTGGCTATTTGCATTGCATTTGATAGTAAGCAACCCATTTTCAGTGGAGACCCAAGGGGAAAGAGCCCCAGCAAACATAAGCAAAGGTAAACATACTGGACAAAAACTATTAAAAACAAAAATGCAAATACAAAATTAATTATAGAGAGAAAAACAAAAGGAAAAAATTATGAACATTAAGGGTTGCACTGATAGCAGTGGTCAAAATGTACTACATATGGGAGTAAAAACAAAAAGATAATCATTGTTCAAAAGGATGACAACGTATAGACATTGATAGGAGGTGGGAGAAAAGCTAAATAGTGTGGAGAATGGGAGCAGGAGAGAAAGGAGGGGGCTGTAGTAGTAGAGCTGGGGGTTTAGGAGGTTAGTTTAAGCAGAAGTTACTAACAGAGAACGAAAGGAGAGGCAACAGGTTATACAGTAGGTCAGACTAAGACTACGTGTGGTCAAGGCAACTGCTTAATTTCAAGTTTATAGGTGGGATTTAAGCTCCCTTTTAAAACAGGGAAAGGAAAGGTTGGATCTCATATGGAGAGGGAGTTTGTCCCAATGTAGTTGAGACAGAGTGTTTGTAAAGTAGTTTGTCAACTATAATAATAAATATATCATATCAATATATAAATAAAACAGTTTGCCATCAAAATTTTGAAGGCTCATGTTGGAAAATTGTGTGGCATAAGTACGATGTTCATCGTGTTACACTGCTGCAGTCATTACACTTGGGTTATCCTGCCGTCATGCGGTCCCGCAGTCGGCCAGAGTTCCAAAGTCTTGGTCCGGCGTCTGTTGCTGTCGCCTCCTCCCTGACGTCAGTGCGACAGGGGTATATAAGACGCAGCCAATGCCATTTTCCAGTCTTTCTTGTCGCGCGGTGCCCGAAGCAGAAGCAGTTCGCAAGTGTCGGTCGGCCGACTCCTGAGATTTTCATTCCGAATCCAGAACCGAAGTCTTCTAAAAAAGCTAAGTACCCCGCTGGGGAAACTTTTTCTTGCCTCAGACCAATGTCAGTAAAAGTTAATAACTGTATTTCTTGTGGGAAGCAAATACCTCATAAGGATTTCCACTCCTATTGTATTCCATGCCTAGGCCCTGACCACGGCGTCACTGGTTGTCGGTTTTGTGCTAGGTTTGACAAGTGTACTATTAAATGTCGGTTTGATTTTGCCCGACATTATTTCGGCAGAAAATTCAATTACACCATGCCATCAGAAATTCCGATGACCACAATTCATAAAAAGCGCAAGGACAAGGACAGGCATCCGAGGCCCAAAACTGACGACGAGGCCTTGAATTGCCAGTTTCACATGCTAAAATATCTGCAATTTTTGATGTCTCAGTTGAAACAAAAGATGCTTCCAGATACAGATCCTCCTAACCTAAACGAAATGCAGGATTTATTGCATGCAGCTGAACAAGTGGGAAAACGTACTTTGCAATGTGGGTTTGATTCCTTTGAGGCCTCCTGTAGAGCAGCAGTTACAGGCTCTGTCATTAGAAGGCATGCTTGGTTAAAAGAACATACGTTACCAGATCATGTTAAGGTCAAATTACTGGATGCACCTTTGCAGCGGGATGTGCTGTTTGGAGTTAAGGCAGAGGAGGTATTGAAGATGGAGTATAAGGCAAAATCTATGCAAACGGTGAAAGATTTCTTACAGGTTCAGCCTCCTCATTTTAGCAGAAATTGGCCAACAAACAATTAGTCCTTTCCAGTCACAGATAGACCTCAAAGAGGCAGATACAGACGTCCAGGAGGTAGAGGTCAGACATAAGGCCCTTACAGGCCTCGACAATGGGGTACACCAGGCCAGAAAGAAGGGGAAGACAGGCCTCAACCTTATAAAAAACAGCCTCAGTGACTTTCCACTGCAGCTGCCAAACAGCTCTCTCTTGGCAGCCCCCTTAGGAGGAAAACTGGCACTTTTCTATCACAGCTGGCATTGCATCACCAAAGACAAATGGGTTCTCAACATTGTATCTCAAGGTTACGGGTTCCATTTTCGCACCCTGCCAAGGCTAAAAGGAATGCCAAATCTGCCACCAAATCAATGCACAGAGGCTCAAAATCAAATTACAGCACTCATGGATATGAGAGCTATTCAAAAGGTACCACCACAGGAACAAGGACACGGATTTTACTCAAGACTCTTTCTGGTTCCCAAAAAGGGCAAAGCCTGGAGACCCATTCTGGACCTTTCTTCACTAAACACTTACCTGGATGTTCCGAAATTCAAGATGTTAACACTACAGCAGCTTCTTCCCATGCTGGGCAAGAAAGCTTGGCTTGTGACTTTGGACCTCAAAGAGGCATACCTGCATGTCCCAATCAGATAAAACTGCAGAAGATACCTCAGATTTCTAGCTGGTTCAATGCACTAACAAATTCTCTGCACTGCCCTTTGGCTTATCTACTGTGCCCAGGGTCTTCACAAAGTGCCTGGCAGCAGTAATTGCATTTTGCAGGCAAAAAGGAATTCAAATTTATCCATACCTGGACGACTGCCTGATTCAAGCAGAGAGCAAGGACATTCTACTAAAGCATCTGGCGTACGTAAAAAAGTTAAGTTGCCTGGGGTACACAGTAAACAAAAAGAAATCAAAACTAGTGCACTCACAACCGATAATATTCCTGGGTGCCAGCTTGAACACAACGTCCCAAATGACTTATCTCACGCCAGACAAGCAAGGACAGCTGACTCAATATTTTCAATTAATGGCAACAAAGACCCAGCTCCCTGCAAGAAAAAATCTGCAGGCCTTGGGCTACATGGCATCTTGCATACTACTAATTCCATATGCCAGACTGCATATGAGGAAACTACAATGGTACCTAAAGAGCGTATGGTCTCAACACTGTCAAAGTTTGGAAACAGTTATACCACTAATTCCTTGCCTACAACAGGAGTTCCGATGGTGGGCACAAGCTTGTCACCTCAACAAGGGACAGCCTTTCACTCAACCCACAGCCAGGCAGACACTGACAACAGATGCATCGGATTACGCCTGGGGCGCACACATGGCAGGAAAATGTATCCAGGGCGAGTGGCCCACAGAGCAAAGACATCTCCACATCAATCAAAAAGAAATGCTAGCTGTACAAAATGCTATCATAGCTTTCAAGGACCTACTGCATCCAGGACAATTACTACTAAAGACAGACAACACCACAGTTATGTGGTACATAAACAAGCAAGGGGGCACACACTCCTACCCCCTCTGCAGACAACCCATGACCTTGTGGAACACAGCTCTAAACTACCAAGTTCATCTGCAAGCACAATTCCTGCCAGGAGAGAAAAACACACTCGCAGACGATCTAAGCAGAAACGTTATGGACCCACACGAATGGGAACTAAACCCACAAATATTCAGAATGATAACACAAAAATGGTGGAGCCCGGACATAGATCTGTTTGCTTCCCCAAAGAACTGCCAATTACAGAAATTCTGCACAAGGAGCTACCATCCACAAGCATGGAAAGTGGATGCCCTCTCATTCAGCTGGAAAAAACTACAAGTATACACTTTCCCTCCTTTACCTCTCCTTCCAAAGGTACTCATAAAAGCCAGGCAGGAAGAGCCAAAGATGGTCCTGATTGCACCAGACTGGCCACGCTAGCACTGGTACCCAATCTTAAAGAACTTAGCACAAGAACCACCCTGGATTTTGCCTCAAAGCCCACAGTTGCTGACACAGCACAACAATCAGATACTGCACAGCCAGCTAAAGACCTTAAATCTAGCTGCATGGAAAATTCCTTAGTCAAGCAAGCAATTTCTCTCTCCAAAGCTGTTATGGATGTCATTCTGGAGGCCAGAAGGACTAGCACCAGCAAAGCATACTCAGATAAATGGAAGAGATTCTGTGCCTGGAACCAAGCGCACAGCCTTGACCCTCTTGTCCAAACATTCCTCAGATACACCAATACTTAACTGAGATGGTGGACAAGGGCCTCTCTTTTTCATCCATCAAGATCCACGCCTCAGCTATCTCTGCTCATTACAACACAGATCCACCAATTTTTTCTAATCCTTTGCTCAAACAGTACCTCAGAGGGGCTAAAAACATAAGACCGCCCCGTAGAGCACCAACACCAACTTGGGACCTCAACTTTGTTTTGGAAAAATTAACTTTACCTCCTTTTGAGACAGCTAACACAGCAGAATTAAAATACATCTCTTGGAAAACTGCTCTGCTACTGGCAATAACATCAGCACGAAGAGTTTCAGAATTACAGGCACTAATGGCAGTGGAACCTTTCCTCATCTTCCACCAGGACAGGGTGTCTTTAAGAACTAACCCTACGTTTATGCCAAAGGTGGTATCAAGTGTGGCTCTAAACCAAACTATTCACTTGCCAACTTTTTATTCAAAACCACAGAACAAAGGGGAGAGACTACTACATTCTTTGGACATTCACAGACAGTTACGCTTCTACTTGGACAAAACCAAAGCTTTCAGAAAATCTGAGCAATTATTGGTAGCATACGCTGCAGGAGCACAGGGAAAAGCCATTTCAAAACAGACTATTTCAAAATGGATAGGACACTGTATACGTTTCTGGTATACCCATCATGGGAAACCTGTACCTAGCAGCATTAGCTCTCACTCCACCAGGGCAACAGCCACTTCAACTGCCTACCTCAGAGGAGTACCTACCAAGGATATTTTGGAAGCAGCAACATGGAGTTCTGTGCATACCTTCACCAAGCATTACCATTTGCCTTTATACTCCAAATCCAGAGCTGGCTTCGCCACTGCTGTACTGCAGGGCCTTATAGCCACCCCTAACGCCTTATAGATCCAGCCTCCCTACCTCAGCTTTGGGATTCCACCCAAGTATAATGACTGCAGCAGTGTAACAGGATGAACATAGTACAGTTTTGTACCTACCATAAATGTAGATGTTAGAGTGTAAACACTGCTGCAGTCCAGGTTACCCTCCCTCCTTCCCCTCTTACTTTCTGGTACTCACCTAGGGCATCTACCCTTTATTACCTATGGGGAGTATTTGCTGGTATCTAAAAATGGTTGGTTGCTTTTCTTCTGTATTTTTTACTAGCAATTTGAATCGCCTACCTGTTTAGGGGCACCTGACATCTGGGGCAAGAAAAACTGAAGAAAATGGCGTCGGCTGCATCTTATATACCCCTGCCGCAGTGACATCAGGGAGGAGGCGACAGCAAACAACGCCGGACCAAGACTTTGGAACTCTGGCCGACTGCGGGACTGCCTGACTGCAGGATAACCCAAGTGCAATGACTGCAGCAGTGTTTACACCATCTACATTTATGGTAGGTACAAAACTGTACTTTTTCAAAGTTTCACAATGCCAAACTGGAATAATATGAACTCATAATGAATGTAAAGCGTGATTCATTGTTATAAGTTTGGCATTGTAAATGGAGATCAGGGTACAGTGAGAATTGGGGAATTTACCCTTTTCCTCATTGTAGTGCGATCTCGGAGTTGGTTTATATAATTTGCAGGGGGTGTGGGAGGGCCTGCTAAAATGTAAACGGATATACAGACTTTAGAAACCAGAAGTCTGGTATGTCGAATGTCATTCATCGTGTTGCTGACATTTAGGCTAGATGTTTTTGTTTTGAACATTGTAGTTCAGTCTTTTACTTAAAAAAATGTTTTGCCTTCGATATTTTGATGGTAAACCAAATAAAACCTATCAAAACAAATCTCCATATAAGTGATTTCTATTATTTCACTACCTTTCAAATGCCCTCATCTTTAGTATACTAATGCTAATTAATGTCATTAAGACCAGGAAAGACTGAGGCATTAAGGTAGAGCTGCCATCACCAGTCCTTTTGTTCGAGAATTATTGACCAAGGACCACCTCTTGGACTGTTCTATTTTTTCTAAGATAGAAAAATAAAATCTATGGTCATTATAACAACACACAAGTGTTAATGCATTTGTTGACTTCTGCTTTCTGATCTCATACATATGTTCATAGATATACTGTTTTAGTTTGCACTCAGTCTTGCCAATATAAAATGCAGGGCATTGACTACAGACAGCTGTGTAAACAATGCCCTGTGTATGGCAGTTATAGTTCCCATTAACCTTGATTGTCACTTATTTCACCTTGACGCAGTCACTTGTAAGAATATACTTGGCACTGGTTACATGCCCCACATTTGGACACTTTCCCTTGGGCATCCTTTCTACTGATGGAAGTACTTTCAAAACAATTTTTGTTCATAATGGACCAGTTGGTTTATGAACAACGTATGTTTAACATATTGAATGATGAGATTTGGTTTATGAACAACGTATGTTTAACATATTGAATGATGAGATTTACCTGGAAGCCTCCATCAATGAAGTCAGTGTTTCATATCGTAAGATTGACATTATACTGTATGATATGCTCATGCAGGGTATATAACACTAGATCAATATAAATACATGCATATGGATACTTCTAGGCTACCCATGATATCCGGTGTGCCTAAAATACATAAGAATTTATCTAACCCACCACTCAGACCTATCGTTGATGCTGGACAATCAAAAACCAGCTGTGTAGCCGAATTTATTGATCATCATTTAAAAGCCTTTGTTACAGCTATACCACATCTTTGTAGAGACTACTGGGACTTAAATAGTGCAGAAAGCTGAATTTGTCCCTGGATCTCACATTTGTTACAATAGATGTCA
Organism: Protopterus annectens; assembly: GCF_019279795.1. Classification (NCBI taxonomy): domain Eukaryota; kingdom Metazoa; phylum Chordata; order Ceratodontiformes; family Protopteridae; genus Protopterus; species Protopterus annectens. Next base: position 1,202,357,219 of record NC_056745.1, read on the forward strand.
AAGACTTGTTTACTTGTATATCTCATACTATGGGTCTTGAGTGGTTTAAGGAATACTTGACATTTCATATGGATTTGAATCAAGATCTGGTAAATATTTTGACTGCTTTGATGGAAGTTGCCTTGAGAAATAATTACATCTTTTTTAAGGACAGTACTTTGAGACTTTGGGCATTGCCATGGGGTCTGCTTGTGGCCCATTATTTGCCAATGTCATCATGGGAGGCAAAATTTTTATACAATTGTAAATTTATGTCATACATACATCTGTATGCACGTTTCCTGGACAATTTATTTATGGCCTGGTTGGGACCCCCTGTAATCGCGAAGGATTTCCTTACCACCTTTTTACAGTTTACCCATACCATTGGTTACAAATCTGTTGATTATTTGGATGTGACCATTACTATGGGCAATGTGAATAAAGTCATGTCATCCAAAATATTTAGAAAGACAACTTATTCCAATGGGTTTCTTCATTATAACAGCAGCTATCCTCACTGTCAGAATTGTGCCGTGGTCAAGGGACAGATTGTGAGAGCTGCAAGGATGACATCCAATTTTGATGACTTTATTAAAGAATGCTATACTTTAAAGGAAATGTTTATCAGCCGTGGTTATCCTATCACCATGGTTACATCTGTCATGCAAGAACTAATCAAGAGGAGGAACAATATATATGTACCCCTCGTGGTAACTACTACCACAACTAGTCTTGAGACATTATCTACACATGCAAATGTACATCTAGTTACAACATGTGACTCTGCTGATCGTCATAATTCTACCGGTGTCAAATCTCGTGATAGTTTTGTTTTGTCACAACTTTTTATACAGACAGTGACCAAATAGCTTCCATCATGTCCAAAAATTGGCAGATGTTATCTTTCAGTAAGGAAGTATATAATAAACTTGGAGCCCGTCTGAAAATTATATACAAGTGAGGCCGTTGCCTCAAAAATTAATTTGAAAGTACTTCCATCAGTAGAAAGGATGCCTCAGGGAAAATGTCCAAATGTGGGGTATGTAACCAGTGGCAGTATATTCTTACAGGTGACTGTATCAAGGTGAAATAAGTGACAATCAAGGTTAATGGGCACTATAACTGCCATACATGAGGCATTTATACAGCTGTCTGTAGCGAATGCCCTGCATTTTATATTGGCAAGACAGAGTGCAAACTAAAACGGTACATCTATGAACATATGTATGAGATCAGCAAACAGAAGTCAACTAATGCATTATATAAACACTTGTGTTGTTATAATGATCATAGGTTTGATTTTTCTATCTTAGAATAAGTAGAACACAGTCGAAGAGGCGGTCCTTGGTCAACAATTCTCGAACAAAGGGAATTGTGGTGGCTGCTCTCCCTTAATGCCTCAGTCTTTCCTGGTCTTAATGACATTATTAGCATTAGCAGTATACTAAAGATGAGGATATTTGAAAGGTAGTGAAATAAAAAAATCATTTATATGGAGATCTGTTTTGATATGTTTTATTTGTATATTAAAAAAAAAAAAACAAACACAAGTAATCTCCGTGGTATCCCCAAAGTCGCAAACAACCCACTAAAGTATAGTGGGTCCAAAATCAAAACAGTGTAAGAAACTTCTCTGTGTGAAAGATTTTCAGTTCATATATATCTAGTTAATCACTTGTATATTAATAAGATCAGGTAATGGGTAGTATAAGTAGCAAAATTAAACTCGTCTCAAGTCAAAAAAGTACATTTTGAAATATTATAACAGAATTGGTAAGTATTCAAAAGTAATCCAAGCAGGGTAGACAGTCTTTTCAGTCAGAAATCCTTTATTAAGCTTGCCACTACAGCAATTTGCCTTCAGCACAGATGGATGACTCTGCTGTGGCCATTTGTTGTACCTCAGACCTCTCTTCTTTTACCCCAGATCCCTCTGGTGTAATAGAACACTGAGGTTTCTCATTTCCTCAATAAATATGAGTTGTTACACTGCGGTGGTAGTGCTGCAGTAGCGTTGTCGCCTCATAGCAAGACGTCCCATTCAATTCTCAGCTAGAGCGTCTTCTGTGTGGAGGCATACGTGAATGGGCGTACCTTCATTGAAGGTTGTGTGTCAGGGCTGTTAACCTGGTACGTAAAAATCCACTACCAATCATCAGCGGACCGGAGTTCCGCTGTGGCGACCCCTAACCGGGAAAAGCCGAAAGACACAAACAAACAGAAGGATTTTCCAGAACTGCACCCATTCCTCCTGTTCTGTCTGTTTTAGAAGATGTGTATGTTACTACCTGCAATTTTCCTGATAAGTTAGCTAGCTGGCTCATAAAAAGCATATAGGATGTATAAAGTTCGTCAGACTTGTACATTTTATACATTATTCCCAAACCTGACCCAGCAGTTATAGCTGTAGTTGATTCCACTGCTGCTAAGCACTTAGTTAATTCCAGTCCTGCTCTTTCTGATAAAAATGGGAACATTATTGATAGGTATGGGGAAAATTGTATACTTCTGCAGCTTTTGATTTTCTTAGTATTGAATAGGTAGGCTCCTATGCTAAAGTTTGTTCTGACAAATTGTGAAAGTGTGAGTAATATTTTATCTGGAATTTCTTCTTATACAGAAAAATCTGCTTTTAATAACTTAGTTTCTTCTAATGCACAAGTTATTACTCATTGTTTGGAGTGTGTGTGTATGATTCTTTTGCTACTTCTTCCAGGGCCACTGGTACTGATTTGAGGAGGTTTGCACGGCTGCATCTTTAGATCCTCTCAGATCATGATAAAAATGAGATTTAAAATTTTCCCTTGGAATAGAGGTTTAGTGTTTGATCCCTCTGCTGCAGAGGTGATCAAAAATTGTGATGAAAGGGGCAAGCTGATCAAGGTAATCTCTCAAGATTTTTCAGCCCTCCTCTTCTAAACTATCCAAGAGATTATCTGCTTATACAGATCTGGAATAAAAAACAGTATAAAGAGTCTCAGCAAAATTCAAGTAAGCAGAAGTTTAAGAAGAAATGGCAAAAGAGTTTAAAAAAAGGGTCTTTTTTTTCCCAGAAGGTCTGAATTTTCATTTTCCTCTGGCAACAGATTGTTTCAGACAAATGAGTACTGAAAATCGTTCATCAGTTACAGATGGCAGTGGGTGGAAATTCCTCCTTTCCAGGGGATCATCCCTTATCCTTCAAATCAAACTTTTTTTGTTTCCACATGTTCTTAATCATTCCCAGGTGTTCAATGATGTTCGTAGTGCCAAGGAAAGAAAATGCTTGGATATCGGTTCTGGATCTTTCTTTCGTAAACCTGTTTGTGATGGTGCTCAAATTCAAAATGGTGTCACTTCTGAACCTGCTACCCTCTTCTTCCTCATTTAAGTTTTCTGATAACACTAGACTTAAAGTATGCTTATCACATTCATATTCATCTAGACTTCAGACGTTTCTTAAGGTTTTCTGTGTCTGGATTACATTAGCAGTTCTCTGCCTTACCCTTTGGACTCTCCACTGCACTAAGAGTGTTCACAGCATATAGAGATTCAGTTATAATTCATTGCAGGTATCCACTTTTTCCATATTTAGACAACTTGCTTATCTTTGAAGAGTTTTATTCAAACTGTCAGGAATCTCTCTCTATGGTGAGAGATATCTTACCCAAGCTAGGATTCCAAGGGAAAATTCAAATGCCTTTCTTGACTAGTTCACAAATGATTGTGTTCCTGTGATGTCATTTATTTTGCCTAAAGTTCAAAGAGCTTTTCCTCCACAGGAGAAAACAGATCTTTATTTATGCCCATTTCTAAATACTGTCCACTTCAGTCACTGCAAGGGAATATCTCAGGATTTTTAGTAGCCGCTCCCTCCCTACATCCCCCTTGTTTTTGGTAAGTTTTTATGCCAAGATGTGGACATTTATTAATTCATTTATTTATGTTTGTTCCTAGCATTGTCCTTTCTGGGCTCAGCCTCCCTCTTTCTGCTTGCAGGAAATCTCTGAAAGGCTTTGCGTCCAAACTTGTCAGTTCAACTTGAGCTGCCTCACAGTTTAGGCATATGGAAGGTGCGCTGAAGGTTTGAAAGCTGTTAGATCCTTCCAGGATATTACTCTTATAGTTAAGGCTACTGCAGCAATGATCATTTCTACTGTTATGGTAACTTTACTTACACAGCTGCACTTTCCTTATCCTAATCCTATTGCAACAGCAAAAACCCTTGTACCCAAGTCTGATAAATATATGGTTTCTGTTTATCAGCCAGTTACAATTTTTTCCAGCTCCATGGCATACCTTGACTGTGAATATGTTTGTGAGTTTGTAGCATTGCATGCAGTTTTTTCAGCAGCTGAGACTAACACCATTTGTGACTTAGCAGAACTGGTTTTAACCAATAATGTTTTTGTTTCATAAAAATATATATAAATAGTGTAAAGGAGTAGCCATAGGTACACCCATGGCTATTACCTATGCAAATTTGGTTATGAATAAATGGGAACTTGAATTTATTTTTTTCTGAAATGAATAATACATTTCTTAATAATGCTTTGTTTTATAGGCATTTTGTGGATGATTTGTTTTTGATAATGGAATGGTCCTTTTTTGCCTTTTCAGACTTTCTATTATATTTAAATCCAATTACTGAATTTTTATGGTTTAAACATGCCACACACTATACACAAATAGACTTTTTAGACATTGAGGATGTTTACGTGAACCACTGGTAAAACTGAAACGACATTATTTAAGAAAGATGTCAGGAAAAAATACATAGCCAATTAGGTAGCCAACTATTCGGGCTACCTAAAGTCCACTCTTCAAATTTTTCTTAAAAAACTTCCTCGAACCGAACTACTGATCAAATCAAATCAAATCGTATCCTATAAGATCATCTCTACTTGCTACCAACTTCTATCTTCTCTATTCTCTATATTGCACTTGCTCCTACAGTACTTATTACCTATTACTACCTTCTTGACTGGTATCAAGTACCCCGCCCCAACCCCCCCATTTCCCCCATTTCTCGGTCCACCTTTTCTTTTCTTTTTTTTTCTATCCTTCTAGTTGTTGAGGGATTGTGTTGAGGCTCCAGTCCTCCCTGCTCAGCTGGCTCAACTGGTGAATATTGAGGCAATGATACTTTGTTGCCTCATGTACCCCTACCCCCTCCTCAAAACCTCCACCTCCCGCAACAATTCGCGAGAGAGAGAGAAACTGCTATACTGCTCTGGCTGGAGGACTGGCAACACCAGTCAGGAGGAGAAGGTCAGGAGGAGAAGGTTACCCCACACACACTATAGTACCATTCTCACCTAGTATCATATACATCAAAACACATACTACATAACACACAACAAAAACCGAAAAACTGGAGAAAACACTACCAGCAAAAAGCAAACAACGCAGACCCCACCACAACACCACACACAACACACACCTCCTGACCAGTCAGAGTGTCACAATCAGTCAGTCACAGTCAGACAGCTCAATGCCAGACACACTAATCATTGACTCACTAGTAGACACACTTAGTCACGTCCACTCCCGTGACAAGTAAGGTCCAGAAGTAGTAAGAGAAGTAAGGAGAGGGTCTCAAATCCAGCCTATAGCAGGGTAGAATCCCCTGTCATAAGCACTCAGGTCTCTCAGTCAGCAGTAGTCATTGTGCATGCTGGTGTAGTCGACCTGAGCTCGTGCACCAGGGGCAGACCTGAGGTGAGACCTCTGAGAGCTATGTATTATGTGGGTGCCAGGCCTGACCTTGGTAGACTTCACAGTATGACCCCTGATGATACAGAGATACTGCCAATCACCAAAGATGATTGGCTTAAACACTGGTGTCATTCAAAGGGGATCATTCAGCTCAATCAGATGACTGGCTGACTGACTGGGATCTGTACAAGCCTTGGGAGGGATGCCATGCTGGACTGGCACCCACCTGCTGAGGGGATTATGCACCTGTCACCCACCCTGGCAGGCCTATTTTCTTTTTAGGCAACATTCACTACCTAAAAAAGCCAAAAAAGGACAAAAAAAAAAAAACTAGGGGTAATGTATAAAAAATGAAAAAAACTACTCAAAAACTGCTCAATGCCAGAGATTCTCCAGCTAAATTGCACGTGTGGTTCAGAGCTCTTTCTCACTCTGGAAACACTCTTCAGAGCTCTCATCATTATCAGCTCTTCAACCTCATATCAGCACCAATCCAGTTAAATCAAAACATGCCAAAGGGGTATCCATATTCATCACAACGCCCACACCTCAAGATTGAGTGGCAACGCCGATGACCACGGGACCCATCAGGTGAGAAATTAACATAGCGCCCCACGTCATCTGTAGCCACCTACAGGCACTCCTCACAAACCATCAGGGCACCTGAAACGCAAGAGCATGTTACAGGCCAACCTCACAAACTCAGGAACCTCCACTAGGTGACCTCAATATAGGTAGGGAACACTGGATCACTACTCCATCATACTAATTATGTTCATGTTCACTAAATATTCATACTCTTCAACAACCCAAATACAACCCAACCACATCCCACCAAATGCATCAGAATGCCATGAAAACATGGAGCACAACATTCAAGACGAATATACCTCACAAGAGATCACACCGGAAAACAATCCATCAGGGTACAATCAGATCACACTGAATCCAAAAAGTCCCATCTGTCATCAAATCACCTCAAAAGAAAACAACAAAAGCACACCCTCCAACTTGAAGAAAAACTAAACACCTCTCGGAACTTCTCCACCCCAGGCAGGTCTCTTAACAGGCCTACCAACACTCCAGCCGCTGAATCAGCCTACCAGCTTCTACCAGCAAGCAAATGGATCTTGCAATGAAGGCAAAATAAAAGCAACTCTTTGTACCAAAGGAAAAACTAAGTGTCCAAAGGACCCCAGCCATAAACAAAACTCTAAAACTAAAGGAGGAAGCTACAGATAAGGAAATAACCAAAAACAAAGCAACTACAAAAGGGAGTCAAAAAAGTAAGAAAGAGAAAAATAAAAAAAGAAAAAGCAAAGAAAATCTTAAAAAAAAAATAAAAAAAAAATAAAGGAAAAATCAAAAGCAAATCATATAAAGATCATAAAACTGCTAGAAGCCAGAGGTGAAAGAACTAGCAGAACTCCACTATATGATATGTGAGATTAGTTCAAAAATGATGTGAAGATTACAAATACTGGCTGACAGAAAACAGAAGCCCCTACCAGACCTCCCCTCAGCAAGATAGCTATCCCCTCTCCCTCAAACCCCAAGCAGCTCCATCAGCGATGAGAGCTCCAAGCCAAACGTATCCACAAAGCAAGAACTGGACTGATCCCGACTGTGAACACAGCTCCTCAAATGGGAAATTAAACTGTGTCACGAGACAGCCTGTTTAGCTCAAAATTCTACGGTCTGGGACAGCTAAATTGGTGCCACCGCCTCTGGATCGTTGCAGGCCAGCGTCCCCTTATCTGGAACCTCATCTGTAGGGACCCATTACACCAACCCCATGTACACCAGAAGCCAAGACAGGGAGAATCCATGGACCCATAAATAAAAACTCAGGAGGAATTGCAGACTTTGGATCCAAGAAGTTTGGCTTTGTCAAAGGGGAGCTCATCCAGTTTAACTTTGTCAAAAAGTTGAACACTTTTTTAAGCCATTGATGAATTAGGCAGTCCGCTTGAGCCAACGCATCATAAGCCGATGACTTACCCCAATCCTCCACCCATTACCGCACTCATGTAAACTGAAAACTCAGGGTGTTAACAAAAAAGATGGGTTGCAAACTGCAACCCATCTAGGTAATTGGGGTCAGGGCACTGGCCCCGGCAGGAACAAAGCCTGTCAGATTTCCCAAGTGGTTGCAAGTCAGCCTGGCATGTCTCAAGTGGCATGCGTCCAACCAGTAACTCCCAACACACTCTTACATGGCAGCTGACAAAGGCAACAACAGACAGCTCCAGCTTCAAAGAGCTGAGGTAGAAAAGGATATGCCAAAAACAAGCCACATCCGGAAAGTTAATCCTCACAGAAAAAACGGATAACTGGTGCCAGAGCCCACCCCTAAAACAACCTAAATGCCAAATAATTAAATAGTCACACCATTGGGAGGGATAAAACAAAGGGGACCTGCAAATGGTTGATAGTGGCACAAAGAGTGGCACTCCACTTCCAGGGACCTGGGGAGGGTCTGTGATAGTATTCTCATCATCAATCTGGGTGGCCTTATTAGCAGTCCAGGGTATCTACGAGTTAGGTATCATGAAGGATTCTGCTCTCTCACCACAAGGAGGTCATAGTTCATCATCACTCATGACCTCTGACCCCAACTCTTGCTCATTATCCATTCCCATTCATCTATCGACCCCACTGGCAGCAGCTCTAAGGCCACAAAAAGTTCCTCACAAAAGCCACAAAGTCTCTCAAAAATGTCGAGGGTGACCAAAAATCTGTCCTATGCTGCTCAAGAATCTTCCACTGCTATTTCAGGCGACCTGCTGCTCACATACTGTTCCATGTCCCTGCCCAAAGATCCGAGCTATGCTTCAGATCAAACATCTACTCATGTCAAAAAAGACAAGAATCAGAGCCACAAAGCTCGGGAGAGACTGATATGCCCACACGAGGATAAATTCATCGCAAAGACAGAGGAGACAGGAACAAAGACCGGTACATGTGAGGCGGAGCACCTAACCCAGGCCTTGTATGGGCTGGAGCCCTGGCCAAGCCTTGGGAGAACAAATGATCATGAACCTATGAACCTATATCTGCACAAGAGCAGTATGCATCCTCCTCATGTTTTAAAAATGTAGTGAAAAATCATTTACCCATGTGGCTAGACTGAATACAAGAAAAGAAAACATGGATAAACAGTTTAATAACATGACCAATGATTTTTTATAAAGAGGCTATAAGGAGTATAATGTAATGAATATAGTAACACAGTAAGATAGCATTAAACCTATATTTTCTGATAATTACATTACTTCAAGCAATAATAAAGTTAAGGACACAAAAACAGCTTTATTTGGGGGTGTTGTATATACTCCTCAAATACAGGATATTATTAAAAAACACTGGTACATATTACAATATAGTCCTATTTTTAAAGACATAGGAGTAGATAAGCTTACCTTTGGATATAAAAAAAATGTAGAAATTAAAAAAAAACATCTTATATTATAAGGAACAGGCAAAGTATATAAACACAGCATCTGTATCCAAGTATGGAACCCAAAAATGCAACAAGTGTTATTACTGCAGGTATTTCTCTACAGAACCAACTTTTACACATCCAGTTAGTCTAAAACCATTCCATCTTAGATGCCATGGGATATGTAATACTAAAAATATACATGGCAAAATGCCTGAACTGTAGTGCCTTCTATATAGGTAAAACAAACAAAGTCCAAAGAGAGAATTTGTAAGCCTATATCTGACATAAGAAAACAGTTACACACACACACATTATACAGGCATATTAAACAAACGGGCACAGCTCACAAACTTTGCATTTTTATTTTACAAAATATACAGGAAAACATAAGAGGTGGTGACATGAAGAACCACACAGAAATTATTGAAAATAAGTTTATGATACATTTTAAAGCACACTGTCCACCTGGTCTCAATGAAAGCGTGACAGTAAAGCCAGTTTTGAAAGATAAACGAAATAAAATTAAGTAATTTTGTTACACAGATAGATGTAAAAGTTTTAACATATGGTTTTTAGTTGCACGCAGATATTTGTATTTTTTAGTATTCTTAGTATATGTAAAGCTATGTATTAGTCTTTTTTTGTGTGTTGCCTCTTTAAAGGCGAAGTCACATGACCTTTTCCTTTTTATATTTAAATAATGTGTTTTAAATCAGCTATTTGCCTGAAGAAGCCTGTATTGGTGAAAGTCTAGCAAGCTATAATAAATTTTTTGCTGTTTAAGTATCGAGTGTCGTGGTGCCGGTTTACTTTACACTTTGTTGTACCTTGACTGTGACCCAGATGATTAAGAAAGGATTAGTAGTCCAAGGTGTAGAGGCGCTAACTGGTGAGGGTGGTACTTGGCACTTACTTTTCCATCTGGTGGGAGGGAGACATCTCAACCAACCGCATGACTGGCAGCTAGTGTTAGTGTACAACAATACATGCTGAAATGTGCGCATCCACCAAGTTGCATCCTTTTTCAGTAGCTGTAAGGACCCTGCACATAAATGTACATGGGTCACTGAAGTTGCATTGTGAAACTTCCACACATCCATCTGACTACCATGTGGTATTAATATGGCTTGGGGAAAAATACCCACCATCTTTGACTGCCTGGATGACAGCTTTTTCTCCACTTGCTGTTGTCTCAGCACCAGTCTCCCTAAAGTATTGATGCCGAAAGACTAATCTTTGTTGAAGAGCAGGGTTTATCAGGAATGCATCAGTCATTGCATTGGGGGACAAATGAGCAATAGACTGAAAGGAAGGTTGATGATCAGAAGGCAGAAGAGGGCAAGCACTTAGAAAAAAATATTTTGTTTCTTTTATTTAGTGCTCAATTTCTCCAAACATGTTTTTTGTATGCATTGATGGGAATGGACCCCATTCCAAATCAGGATATAATTAAAGTTCATATGAGCAGCTTGACTTTATTTGATGTTTGCTAAGAGTGGTCTTCTCAGCATCTGCAGTGTACCTAAAATTTTTTCTTTCTGCAGTTTGTAAGGGGTTACTTGTATCTGTAGCATCTGTAAATATGTTTGAAGATTCTTTATTAGCCCATTTGCTCCTACTACAACTGGCACCATCTGTGCATTCTTATTCCACATTGCTGTAGTTTCTGCATGCATGTGTTGGTATTTTACAAATTTTTGTCTTTCAGTTTGTAAGCTGCTATAGTTGCCAGATTTAGCAGTTTTGACAATCAATGCTGGTACTGTCTGTTTCTTTTGAACTACAGTATCCATTTTGCTTGCTTCTACCTGCTTAGATTTTGCTATGGGATGATCCCACATAATCGTTATTTCATCATTTTCAATAATCCTTTGGGGTTCGTGTTTTCAGTGCCTCTCAGCTACTTTGTTTGTAATATTTGCAAAGTCTCAAGGTGATTCGGTCATGTTAAATAATGTCTCCAAAGTGGGCATGGATAGTTATGACCTATGCCAGATGTAGATCAGTGTGTGTGTATGTACCTTTAAGAAGCTTTCCAGTGTGCTAGCACGTGTATATAAATACTGAGCACGTGCAAGCAAGACTGCCATTTTGTAGAGAGCTGCAGAGGTATAAGCATGTATGTGTGTAGTAGTCAGTTTGTTTATATTTTATGTTGCTGCTATCAGTCCTGATGTGTTTGTATGTAATTAAATTATGTAAACGAACACTTGAGCCTCCTGTTCCTAACTAGCTATACAAGACGAGTGACATGGCATCCAGAGTCAAGACCATGAGGCACATGGTTAAAGTTGGAGGAATATACAGGAGTGGATCATCCCTACTGCTCAAATGACTCGCAAACAGGTCAGTAACAAATTACAGTTACTAAAACTCGCTTAAATGATTTTTTACTCAATGACTATAAAAAGCACTCAGAACACTCAAAACAAATTTCTTCTAGTTAAACGAAATGTCTGAAACTGTGACATGTTGATAAAAGTATTCAAAATAGTTACGAAAGTGTTTTAAACGGTGTCCAAATTGCATAAAAACAAGGAAAATGACCGTATCATTTCACTATGTGCTACTTTTTCCTCATTAACTAATGCTGTTCAGAATATCTGAAAAGTACAAAGTGTTCACAAGTTTCTGCAGTATTACAGTGCAGTTATTTCGCAAAAAGTAGCCATTTCAAAGAATATTTCGCAAAGTACAGTCTTTCGAAGAGTTTATTGTGCTTTTGAATGTTATTTACACGTACCTGGTATGTGTGCATGTTCGTATATAATTACAAGGGACATATTTTGCATACTTTGTTGGCATGACAGAAGGATTTCACAGACCCTCTCCACTTGTATTTGATAATATTGCAGAAAATTGGAGAGTGTTTGAGCAAGAGTACCATATTTTCATATGGGCTGGCCTGGATTTCCTGACAAAGATGCACATGCAAAGGCATTTATTCTGTTTAATTTAGCTGATTCAGAAGCTAGTGAAAGAGAACATTCATTTGTGTATGCACCTGCTGTGTATGCAGGGGAGGTGGAAAACTGCCATATAGTGGTACATGCTGAAAAAAGGGAAGACAGAGTGCTTAAAATGTATAACCCCCAAATGAATATTATAATGGAAAGGCACTTATTTTACGTAAGAGATCAAAAGCCTGGTGAAACTTTTGCAGTATATGTAACTGACTTGAGAACTAAGGCTAAAATGTGCAGATTTGGTGAATTAAGGGATGAGTTGATAAAAGATGTGTGGTATTAAAGACAATGCACTGAGAAAGATTTTGCTTCGAGGTAATTTAACTTTGAATGAGGCCATAAAGATTTGTCAAATATACAAGCTCACAGAAAAGCACACAAACATGCATATAAATGAGAATAGCTTTGGAAGTAGCTCCAACAAAGCTAATTGTTGATAGTATGCAGTATGTGGTTAAAAGAAACAGACCAAAGGGTGGAGTGTGCCACAGCCCCAACTTCAGTGAAACCCAGAACCTTTCTAGCACATTCCAAGGCATGGTCTGTAAAGCGGACATGCTCAGTGAAGCACAAGGGTGAGTCAGCAAACTCAAAGCATGTGCCTTCACCTAGCATCATAGTCAGCTGTCGTAATTGTGGTGGAAATCATGAGTCTAAAAGAGAAAACTGCTTAGCTTTTGGTCAGCATTGCCACAGATGTAGAAAGTGGAATTATTTTCAAAGGTTTTGTAAATCAAAAGCGGTCCATTCCAAGAGACAAGTTAATCGGTTAGAAAGCTGTGACCCTACTTTTTATGTTGATGGTGTGTCTTTGCTTGGTGAAACAGTCAATGTAGTAGATTTGTGGGCAAAGAATTAAGTATTTTGTACTGTTCGGATTAATGGGAAGATCCGTAGAGCTCAAAATTGATACTGGTTCAAAGTGCAGTGTTATGTCAGCAGAAACGTTTGCTAGAGTAAGAGCTGGTGAGAAGCTTGATTTGCCAAAGTGTGCGAAGCTTGTTGCTTATAATGGTGAAGAAATTCAAACTGAAGGCTCAGTAGTGCTTTCATGTTACTCTGCTGGAAACAGCTATGACTTGCAGTGTAGTCAAAAGGCACTTACAGTCATTATTAGGCCTCAGCGATGGTTTGAAAATGGGACTGCTTTTATTTAATGAGGAAGCCCACTGTGTAAGCTTGAAAGACAACTGTTCTAATTTCACCCAGACTATTTTTTCAACCTTTGCTGATCTTTTTGAAGACAAACTAGGCAAACTCCCAGTTGTGTACTCCATAAAATTAGACTCGAAAGTCAGCTTAGTCATCAGACCAGAAAGAAAAGTTCCAGTAGCTATGCAGGGTAGAGTCAAAGCCAAGGTAGACAGAATGATGCAGCAAGGAGTGATTTGTCCAGTAGAAGAACCAGCTGAATGGGTGTCCTCCATGGTAATAAACTCATAAGAAAAGCTCAGATGATATTAGAATATGTATTGATCCACGAGACTTGAACAAAGCACTAAAATGACTTCATCCAAAGCGTACAGTCGAAGAAGTTGCTGCTCTTATGCCAAATGTCACTGTTTTTTCTGTCTTGGATGCAAAACGTTCATTTTGGGAAGTTTTGCTTGACTGTAAATCTTCATTGCTAACCACTTTCAGTACACCTTTTGGCACGTAAAGATTTTTAAGAATGCCATTTGTGGTGAATTCTGCCAGTGAAGTCTTAAAGCGTTCAATGGAACAATTTTTTTCTGGCTATCCATGTCCTATTATAGTAGATGATATAATTGTAGGAGGTAATGGTGAAGTCGAACATGATAAAAGCTTGCGAAGTGAATCTTAAGCTGAATCCTCAGAAGTGCAAATTCAGGCTACAAGAAGTTACTTATGTTGGTCATTTGTTTACTAGTTTAGGCTTATGACCAGATCCTTCCAAGCAGACAGCAATTCTTGAGATGCCAGCACCAGACAATGTTCAAGCCCTACAACATTTTCTTGGCATGGTCAATTATTTAGGCAAGTTCATTCCAGATTTGAGCCAACTTGCAGCACTGATAAGAGAGCTGTCATGCAAAGATGTAACCTGGTCCTGGTTAGAACAACACGCAAGTGCATTTTATGTCCTGAAATAGAGAATTGCCAGTCCACCTACTTTGATACTATAATGTTCACAAACCAGTAACTGTTTCTAGTGATGCTTCTAAATTTAGTCGTGGTGCAGTCATTTTTCAAGAGGGTAGACCAGTAGCCAGTGCATCGAGAACTCTAACCTGAACTGAAATGCAGTATGCTAAAATAGAGAATGAACTCTTGGCAATTGTGTTTGCGTGTTCGAAGTTTCATGATTATATTTATGGCCAACCTATTCAAATCGAGACTGACCACCAACCTCTAGTCACTATTTTGGGAAAGCCTATGCAAACAGCTCCTGCGGGATTGCAACGCACGATGTTGAAATTGCAAAAGTATAATTTCAATCTTGTTTACAGAAAAGTCCAACTTCTTTATATTGCTGATACTTTATCCATATTGCCCAGAAGTGCCACTGAACAGCATGAAAATGAAAAACTTGATCTTAAAGTCATGGAAGTAAGAAATTTTTCTTCCACATGTCTTGATGAGCTTAGAACTCATGCAGCTTCAGATCCAGTTCTCCAGAAGCTCAACCATTTTATCAGTCGAGGATGGCCATCAAAGCAGTCTTGTTTACCACTAGAAGTGCAGCCATATTTTCCCTACAGAGACCAGATTTTGTTTGACAGTGATATTATCAAGAAAGGTCCAAAAGTGATTGTTGCAAAATCTTTGCAACAAGAATATGTTAACATTTTGCATCGTGGCCACCCAGGAACAGATTCTACCAAAAGAAGGGCGAGAGGGCTAGTATTTTGGCCTTCTGTGTCAAGTGATATTGAGAGTATTTTCATCCTGTTCTGTTTGTAATAGTACTAAACTGCATCAACAGAGAGAACTACTTCAGCTAAACCAGATTCCTGAACTACCTTGGTCGACAGTAGCTACAGACATTTTTGAATGGAATGGTCACCATTACTTGCTGTTAATAGACTCTTAATTCAAATTGGTTTGAGATTGACCTACTTCCTAATCTCACGTCCAGTACTGTCATTACTAAGTTGAAGAGACATTTCTCTATCCATGGTGGTCCACTCAAAATTATTACTCAAAATTATTACTGACAGTGGTGGACAGTTTACAAGTCAGCGGTTTGAGATTTGCTGAAGAAGTAGGACTTTATTCCTGTTATGAGTAGTCCCTGAGTCAAATGGTTTGGCAGGATGTGCAGTTCAAAGTGCAAAACAGTTGTTGGAGAAAATGAGACAATACCGATGTTTTTCTGAATCTCCTGAATCTCAGAAACATTCATTTCAATAAACATCTTGATTTACCTGCCCAGAGACTTGTGTCAAGACAAACTAGAACCACACTATGAATCAGTAGCAATTTGTTGGTTCCTTGTGCTAAGAACAACAAAGCAGTGAAAGCTCAACTCATGAAAAAGCATTTATCCCAGAAGACCTATTATGATAAAACCAGCAAACTGCTCAATCCATTACAAGAAGGGGAGATAGTGTGGATGCAGACATCAAAAGGTTTTGATCGGATTGGAGTTGAAAAAGTTTGTCCCAAGCAGAGATTTTATGTCATGGAATCGCAAGGAATAGAATTTAGACGGAATCAAAAACATTTAGTACCGATGTCTGAGCCAGTATTGCAGCATCTTGCCTGTGATAAAGACTTTAGTTCTCAGAGTGACTTATCCAATGTTCCAGTTCCAGAGGAGAGTTCAGCAAATATCCCTGTTCCTGAGAATATCCCCGAGAGTCCTAAAGCAGATCGTTCACCAGTGGCTATCCCTGTTGCTAAACCCAGTCCTAAGTGCTACATTACTAGAGCAGGTCGCATTTCCAGACCTTGTTCCAGATACACAGGAACTTTGGACGTGAATGTTTATTGATTGTCTGTATAATTTGCATGCCTGTTCAAATGTCATTATTATTGCAAGACAGCTCAGAAAAGAGGGAGGATGTAGATCAGTGTGTAGTGTGTATGTACTTTTAAGAAGCTTTCCAGTGAGCTAGCACATGAATATAAATGCTGACCATGTGCAAGCAAGACGGCTATTTTGTAGAGAGCTGCGGAGGTGAAAGCATGTATGTATGTGTAGTAGTCAGTCAGTTCATTTATATTTTATGTTGCTGCTATCAGTCCTGATGTGTTTGTATGTAATAAGGTATATAAATGAACACCCGAGCCTCTTTGTCTTAACTAGCTATACAAGACGAGTGACACCAGGGACTCATGCTAATGGTGAGTGGTGTGTATGTGCCCCCATTGGCCAGTGTGTCCCCACCATAAAGCCCAGCAGCCCTGAGTCAATAGGCTACTGGCTGGCCAGTGCCTAGTTGTCCAGAATGCGTTACCTGGGATAGCTCTGCTGAGCAAAAGCTAGAAGAAAAAACAACCAACCTGCCAAACATGAACTAAGAATTGCTACACTTAATGTAGGTTCACTGACAGGCCACAGCTAGGAAGTGGATGACATGATGATACTGAGGAAGCTGGACATCCTATGTATCCAAGAGACAAGATGGAATGGCAGTGCAGTGAAGACACTTGGTTTGCGATCCAGAGTCTACTATTTAGGAGGAGGACAGGCTAGAAATGGTGTAGGAATTGTGGTGAGAGAGAGACTTCAGAAGACAGTGATGGATATCTTCAGAATTAGTGACAGATTTGTGGCGATCAGACTCCAGTATAATAATGATAGGGCAGTTTTCATAATCTAAATAAAGCAGGAAAACATAAATTGGTGTTGATAATGAGAGACTTGAATGCACATATCTGGACAGACGGAACAGGATATGAGGACTGCCTGAGTACACGTGTGGGGCAAAAAGAATAAAGAAGGATAGGCCATTCTAGACTTCAGTCTGGCAAATGGCTTGATAGTAGCCAACACATGGCTCAAAGAGCCACAGCCACAAGATCACATACAAGAGTGGCCAACATGCAACTCAGGTGGACTTCCTCCTAGGAAGGAAAGGGCACTGTGGTAGAATCAGTAATTGTAAAGTCTTCCCCAGTGAAACAGTCAGCCCACAACATAAACCACTGGTTGCCAGAATCAACCAAGCAAGCAGTGGTCAGAGAATGCTTGAAGGTCAACAGAGACCAGGCGGAAGACCTGGAAGTTGACTGAAGAGAAAGTACAACAGTTCAAGGAATTTCTTAGGGTTCTAGCACCCCAAGAAAAGGAGGAAATAGGTGGAGTTGAAGAATGGCAGCGCCTCAAAGCAGCATATGTGAGGTCTACAGAACAGATATGTGGCCAAACCAGGTATGGAAATAAGGTATATAAAGCTGGTGGTGGAATGCAGAAGTCCAGGTAGTCATCAAAAGAAACGAGTGCAGCAAAAAGTGGGAGATAGAAAAAAAAAATGACCAGGCTAGGAAGAAGCTAAGAAAGGAGTTGCAGTAGTAAAGAACAGAGCATCAGAGGTGCTCTACCAACTTCTGGAAAGTGACTCAAGTGGCACAAAGAAACTATATCAGGTTACAAGGCAAAGATAGAAAGATAAAAAAGGTAGATGTACTTCATAAGGGATGCCAGCAGCAATCTGCTCAGCAGTCCACAGAACATCAGAAGCAGATGGAAGGAGTATTTCCAGCAGTTACTGAATGAAGAAAACCCCACAGAAGCTGTACTGTCCCCAGACACAGCCTATGATGAGAGGAGAAGTAGAGCCCACCCTAGAAGAAGTAAGAATAACACTAAGGAAAATAAAGTCAAGGAAAGCAGCAGGCGTTGACGAGGTCACAGTAGATATGATAAAGATGGTGGGTGAGTTAGGGGAGAAATAGCTTCTGAGGGTACTCATAGCAGTGTGGAGAGAAAGACATATCCCAAATGACTGGAGAATAAGCGTACTCATGCCAGTTTACAAGAACAAAGGGAACATCCACAAATGTGGGCAGTACAGAGGCATCAAACTTCTGTCACATTGCATGATAGTTCTGGAGAGGGTGATCGATAAACAGATATGCAGAGATGTGCAGAGTAGTAGAATGTAAGATGGGAGATGAGCAGTTCAGATTTATATCAGGATACAGTACAACTGACCCAATATTTACAGTGAGACAGATAGTTGAGAAGAAGCTAGAGATAATGAAAGAGTCCAATTTGGCATTCATAGACCTGGAGAAAGCATATGACAAGGTCCCAAGAAAGCTGATTTGGGTAGAATTGCAGTGGTCCAAAGTCCCAGAAACAATGGTAGAATTAGTGCAGGCTATGTACAAGGACCCACTGACTCAAGTACGAACAGTGTTCGGTCTCACAGAGGAGTTCCAGTGGGAGTGGGTGTGCACCAGTGCTCAGCTCTGAGCCCACTGCTGTTCATACTGGTGAAGGGACTACATTAGCATGCAGGTCGAAGGAGACGAATCAACAAAGTTGTTGTATGCAGACAATGTTGCATTACAGGCAGACTGTGAGCAGGAACTTCAGCAAAGGAAAGGGAATGGAATGTAAAACTGAAGGCACATGGGTTGAAATTAAGTACAGATAAGAAAGTGGTAATGGCAGCAAATTGAGGAAATCAGAAGAAGCTGAGAACTGAGGTAGAAGGGAAAATAGTGGAACAGGTTAATAGCTTCAGGTATCTGGGAGGGGTGGTTAAGAAGAAGAGAAGTCTGAATGAAGAGGTCAGAGCTAGAATCAGAGGGGCTGCATCCAACTGGTATAGGGTCTCAGGTGTCATTTGACAGAAGAATGCCAAAGAAGCAGAAAAGTAAGGTGCACAAGACAGTGGCATGACCAATATTACTGTATGGTACAGAAACCGAGGCAGTACATGCAGAGCAGATGAGGAAGCTGGAAGTGATGGGACAGGTGCAGAAAAGCAGGAAATAATCTAGTGAAGAAGATTTGGGACAGACAGGAAGAAGGTAAGGGGAAATGAGGACATCCAGCAAAGACGTGGTTGGATTGTGTGAGAGAAGATCTGCGACAGTCCGGCATGAGTGTCGAAGAAGGCAGGAGTGTGGCATTGAATCGCGAGAGATGGCGACAGTTAACACAAATCCCTGACCCAATGTAGAAAAAATGGGAAAGGGGAGGCCCCATGATGATGATGATGATGATGATTTACAGTCTCTCCAGTTAACAACATTGCCACATTGTATGGTCTTTCAGTGTAGAAACCTTCACCCATAAGCATATCATGACCTGCAACAAAATATGCAACAAAATGCATAACTGTTTCTTGTTCTGTAAAACCTACATTTGTCTATATCTTCTGCCTTTTCTATAGATTTTATGAACTACCAAGTACACAATCTGCTATCTTGAACTGTCAGTATTTTCATCTTTTGGTTTACATTCACATCACCCTAGCAAATTGTGCATCAGCTCTTGATCAAGATGTAGTCATCCCAGTAGCTCTCTATACTTCCTACTGTAATTGTGGACTTTCCACTTCTCTGCTTTTTTCTCCTGATCATGTTCTATGTATTCTTTCTTTTGCTTTTTGTTTGCACTTTATGTTGTTGCCTGTTTTTGTCTGTATCTGGACTGATTCCCGTGCCTGCTTGTTTCCTATAGGCTTCTGAGAAACTAAGCAAGACTTCTCTTCATCATGTCTCTGTTTGGATTTGTCAAGGGCAGGTAATGCTTACTCAACCTGGTGGATTTCTTGAAAAGGTCACCAAAGCAATGGATGAAGGCAAAATGGTACACACCACATGCCTTGACCTGGCCAATGCTTTTGACACAATTCCCCACTCAGACATAGTAGACAAGCTAAATAAATTGGGATTAAACCCTTCTGTTACCCACTGGATTGCCAAATGACTCAACAGATAGAATGCAGATAAAATGAGGAAGTTAAGAGACCAGTCACCATTGGAGTCCCCCAGGGTTCTGTGCTGGGGACCTCTCCTGTTTAATATCTACTTTTTTGAAGTAAAAGCCAATACCAAAGGGCTCTGGATGACTAAGTTTGCAGATGACTGTAAGCTAGGAGCAGTTTATTAAATCCCCAGGAAACTTTCACTCATAAATTGGTGTCAAAGGTAATAGTCTGTAACTAAATGCCAAAAAATGCATTATGGTATCCTTTAAGAAGTCATCTACCCCAAGGAACTACAACATTTGCAGTACTTTCCTAAGAGCTGACCCAGTTCAGGATTTAGGAAATTATGTGGACCCTAACTTCTGACCAAAATGTGTCTGTTGTAGGAAAGTCCTATATTGCATAGCTTATAAATAAAGGGATTGTGTCTAGATCTAGAGATGTCATTGCCACCCCTTTTGTCAACTTTCATTAGACTGATGATTTAATGTAATGCCCCCTTTGGCATGTTATTTTTCCAGACGTGCAACAACTGTATTACCCACAGAGATACCTTATTAAAACGATACAAGGGCTAAACAACATGTCCTACATGGACTGACTCATAGCCCTGCCACTGTACTTTGTATCCTACAGTCTGTGTCTGGCATACAAGGCATCCTGCAGCGCAATATTGATGGATTTACTGCACATCAGTAAGTCGAATGGCATAAGAAATAATCTGTTTTGAGATCTAAACCTCTTCTGTGACATCAATAGAATGGTTTGGAGGACAGGTATATTTTGCAGAAGAAACCTTTGCTGCAGAACAGACTCCCCATGCACATAAAGCAAAGTGCTTCCTTGTCCAGTTTCAAGCACAACTTAGATCTAAGAATGAGAAATGGAAAACTTACCCTAGGACTGCCCCCTGTACTACTAATGGACAGAGGCAGCTCCTAAATGCTTTATCCCATGCATGAGTCCCCTCAAATTATCTGTGGTATGATTCCAGTTATTCTTATTAAAGGTTTTATATATTTATTGACCATTGGATGGATAAGGCCACTCTATAACCAAATGGGTAGGTTATTTCGAGCACCAAAAGGGAAACTGGCTAGGCTTAAAATAGCCCCCAAGGACAACTAGCCTAGTACTTACCTATGTGTAAAACTTTCATTGTTTTGGATGTGATGATGCTAGTAAATATTTATGCAGATCTACAATTACTTACCTCTATGTAGTCATTTTCATGGAAGCCTATGTCTCCTTCAGACAGAGAGACATAATCTTGGCAAACACTGTTTTTTTGGTGTATCAGTTGATGGGTATGAAGCAGTGTGTGTCCCTCTAAAAATCTTGTTAAGCTCTTTTTTGGGTGAGTTGCTCTCTGCAAAACTGTAAGTTAAAACAGGAAGTTAATTTGTAGCTTGAACTTTATTTCTAGATGACAAAGCAGTTTGCAGTATTAGTTTCAGTCTTTATTCTCATTTTGTCTTGCTGTATTGCTGCCCCTTCATCTATTCCAAGATGTTTTTATACTTCCTCTTATTCCAAATATTTTATCTCACATTCCTCCCCAGGCTTTATATTTAATCGTTTCTTCAGTTTTTCTCTTTTAAATGTTGCTTTTGCACACTTTTCGAGAGCAAATGACATTCCTATGTCATCTTGGAAAGTTTTAATATTTGCAGCTGTTCTTCCAGGTTTCTGCCTGATGAACTACACAGTTATAGATCATCCACTAAAAGCAGATGAGAGATGTCTTTTGACAGGATGATTTTCTTGCAGTCAGACTCAATCTATGCCCTAGGCTTTTAAGTAAACAGCTTAACGAATTGGAAGGCAAGGCAAAACAGTAATGGTGGAAAAGAATCACCCTGGAATATTCTATGCTAGATTTTCACACACTGGATAGCAATTTTACTTTTTTGTAGTTCAACTGTAAAGTGCTTTGCCACTTTTTTGTAGTAAATTTTATCAATGTGTGATGGATATTGTACACTTGTAAACATTCTGTCATCCAGTAGTGTGGAATACGATCAAATATATATATTTTTTGTAATCTAGCCATGCCATCCCGAGATTCCTGTTTTTTTACAGGTATCCATTTTTACTTTGTTTAGTAAAACACGGTATTTAATTATGTAAAGATGTCTTGTATTCCCCTTCTAAGGCCATGACTGATTTTTATTTCTCTAAATTCATCATACAGGAATTAATGAAGGCAATGTCTACATAGCTGGTAGTTATTGGTTGATAGTTCTTTGGGTGCTTTGCAGATTCATTTTTAAGTATGGGTATGGTTTTCCCCATTGTTAGCCAGTGTGGTGTCATTTCAGTTTGTACACATAGGTAGATGTTCAACACTAGAACATTGTTCTTGTAGCCTAAGCTATTAAGATTGTATCCTGCCAGGGATATGACCAACCAGCCAGCTGTTCAAAGTTTAAGGATAACGTCCATATACTCTAACTGCCAGGTGCTCAAACAGATCTCCATGTAAAGTGCAGAGCACCAAAAGCTTTAGAGCTTTCTTGCTGCTGAAGTGCACTCCTCTTTCAGACTTCATGGTACAGACATTGGGCTAGTAAGCCCTCAAAACTAGACAGATTCATACATATTTACTAGGCTAAAGACTCATGGGGTGTTTCTAAACCTAGCCAAGTTTTCTTGAAAGAGTAATGATGTCCCGTCTCCAAGTAGGACATTGAGGACCAGGCATTTATAAGCTACAACTGTCCACAAGGGACATAGGTGCCAGGCCCAGTTTAAATTTTCTATTTCCCATCCACTGAGCCAGTTTGGACTTAAACTGGGAACTAGACAAACTCAGCTTCACACATGGATGGGAAGCCTGTTCTATAAGAGGAGCAGTCTCTAGGACATATATCTGTCTCTCCAGCATGTTCTTTTTAAGTCACAAACAAAATTCATGTCCTTAGACTTTGTGTCTCTGGTACTGTTTGACTTACAAATATGCAGGATATTCATAAGTGTGAGGTTTGTGGATGCATTGTAAGCCAGGTGTAGATTGCCCCTCAGCAATCTATAGGAGACTGAGAAGAGGGAAAGGGCTTTAAAGCTCTCTGCGTAAGGCAGGTTTGTTAAGTATTGTATTCCTTTTCTAAGGACCCTCTGAATTTGCTCTATATGCCTGAGTCATACCTAAGGGAGCATTGTACTCTATTACTGGTCTGATAAGAGAAGAGTACAGGAGGATAACATCTTTGGATCTAGATGCCATGCCCTTACTTATAAGTCACACAACATAAAAGGATTTCCTCACCGCTGTGGCCATGTGGTGGTGGAAGATAAGGCTACTGTCTATGTGCGTACCCAGATCCCTAACTACTGGGTCGATTCTTAGGGGCATATTATCAGCATGCTAATTAGTTGGGATGGTTGACTTCCCCAAGGGTACAATTATACATTTCTTAGCACTGAGTTTAAGACCAAAGCACAATTTGTTTGTCAGAGATGGGCCTTCTTGAAGAATGATAAGGACTGCAAGGGAGTCGATGATAACCCCCCAGCTTGCAATCAATCTGCAAACTAGTCAGCCATAAACTTTAAGCATTTGCTTTCATTTCAGAGAAATAGATGCCAAGAAGGAGCAGGTCCAGTACCGAGCCCTGGGGACTCCGCTAGAGACTGGCCTCACCTATTTTGACCTCCTGGGTCCTATCAGTGAGCCAGTTAGCTATCCAGCTTGTGAGAATGGGGTTTATACCTAAATTAATGAGCTTGTCTGTAATGTCTGAGTTTGGTATTGTATCAAAAGCCTTAGCCAGGTCAAGGTAAGCTGTGCGTACAGTCTTGCTTTAATCCAATGCTTTGGTGACCCTCTCAAAAAAGTCCACCAGGTTTAATAGGCATGACCTTCCTTTACAAAGCTGAACTGTGATGGGTTCAGCATTTGCAGGTTACCTATATCCTCATTTTTCCTGGCCATGATGATGATTTACATAGCTTTACATATGACATCAGTCAGACTTTATGGGCCTGTAGTTATCCGGATCAGTGGTTGGACCTCTTTTGTCCAGGGGAATGATTGTAAGCCACCTTCAATTCCTTGGACACAAAACCTGACTGTAGGCTTCAGATGAAAAGTTATTCAAGTGGACTGAAAAGGTCATGTTTAATGGTATTTATTAAGCATCCTGGGATGTTATCCAAGTGCATTGATGGAGTTTTTTTGGCCTTGGAAAGTACATTAATGACCCACTTACTAGTAAGGGTTGGGGGCATTGTGATATGCAGTATTTCCTTTGAACTATCAGGGGGGAGTGGAGGGAGAACTATGAACTGAACCTGACAGCCAACAGGTTGGCAATGGCCTCCAGTTCACTGTAGTTGATGCCATTTACAATACGTTCCATGCATTGTTGTGTATTTCCCCTGAGGTTACGGACATAGCTGTAGAAAGCTCTGTGGTGTCCTTTGCTTGAAAAGCTACTTTTATTTCAAATTTAGCATCTGAAGTATTAATTAACTCTCTTAGCTGCCTGTTTAAGTTGGTCAGGAGGCTTTTAGTATGCGTGGCTTTGTTCCTCCTGCAATTGACAAAGATTTTTTTCTTTTGTTGTATGAACAACTGATATTGTGATTCCAACAGAGTGGCTTCTCTTTTGAGTTTGTTCTATTCTTAATACGAGTGGGCACAGCTTGCCGTATACAGCTATCAATATGGCTGTACAGAAATTTTGTAAATAGCTCAGAATATGCTATGGTGTTTACTGCTTTTGGGGGTGTTTGGAATTTATCCAAGGTGTCACTTAGTTCCTAAAGCGTTTTGGTTTTGTTGGATCCCCAATCTTAATTTTTATTTCAAGCAATACTGCCTTATAGTCAGATCTAACGAGCGAAGACATTACATTAGGTGAGGAACATCAGCCCCCAATGTTTGTGAGTACAATGTCAGAGATATTTGTACCCCTGGTAGGTGAATGGAAGAACTGTTCCAGGATGTTGGTATTAACAACGTTTAGGAATTGCTGGGCTTGTGCATTAAAAATGGTGTAGGATTCCCAATCTATAGAGGGGTAGTTGAGATCCCCCTTGATAATTGTATTGGATTGAATGGTGAGGGAGTTTAGTACATTGAGATAGGTAGTGTGGGTTTCCTGGGACATGAAGGGGGACCTACTGGTAGCAAGGATATGGTATGAAACCTTGTTTACGGTGAGTTGCACATGTATAAGTTCCTGTGGGTCATACACTTTTAATTAGTCTGGATGTAAGGTTGGTTTTAATATAGACTGAGACTTCTCCACCTTTAGTCTCCTCTTGTGCAGTAGCTGGTCTAAAGGTGTGAAATGCATTATAACTTTGCATTGCTCTGGACATGCCTCTCAACCTGGAAACATCAAAGATCTGGACAAGGCCCATGAAAAATAGGTACAAATATGTATGCTGATTAACATCAAATTTGCATACATAATTACATAACCCCACCCACTCCAATGGAATTGTGGATACCAACTTTCAAATGCAAACTGAAGAACAACCAAAATATGGCACGAGTCCTCCTGCAGCCATTCTAATGTCCCATTACTTGTCTATTTCACCCCATTTACCATAAACACTAATGTGTGCATTCTGCTTTACTTCTACAATAATTATTTGGATTTTATTTTTACATTTTATAGCACAATGCACAAACACTAATAGACATCTGCTAAACAAAGCAATACTGTCTCACAATGAAAGTAGACTTGGCATTAAAACGGCTCTGCCCTTGAAACGCACATTCTTTGAAACAGTATTGAAACCCCCCACCACATCCAAAGAAAATGCATCTGGCCAGTGGTGGATAAAGATTACCTTTGGGCTGTTTTCAAATCATTGGCCCCTTGCACACAAAAGAAGAAACATGCATGTGTTTTTGATTCACCTTCCTGACATTATTAAATTATATTCCTTGTATAATACAACACACTTGTTGGAGCGCATTTTAAATTTATTGTTTGAACATTTTTTCAGTAGGCAATGAAACAAAATGCATGAACCAATAATGACAAAACTGCCCAATTCAGAACATGTCCATCATAAAAGTCTACTTCCACACAATATATATATATATATATATATATATATATATATATATATATATATATATATATATATATATATAAAATGACAGTAGTGTAAGCCATAGGCATCTTGCACAGCTTCTCCTACTTATTTTCACTTTCAGTTTTTTGTTGGGGGGGGACAAACATTTTGGAAAGTTGCTAGAGTAAAATGTGTTACCACGATGCATTTCACTTCCAAGTCTTGAACCCAGGACCCTGTGCACTACAGTCAGAGCAACATACCACTATGCCAAATCAGCAGTTTCCTGAAAGATGGGATAGGAAGACTGAAACTTAAATGATTATCATTTAGTGAATTCATTTCTCACTTCTCACCATAGCTGTGAACCTCTTAGCAGAAAAACCTGGACAAAGCCAATAATGAGGGAATACACCCCCAAAATAGGAACACATTTCAAATACTGATTTTATAAACTTAGAAAATTGCTAGAATAAAAGGTTTTGTGTTACCATTTATTTTCTGAAGAATGTGAAGTCTTTAATGCAAATGCCTGCCATTATTTAGTGAATTCAATCGTTCAGTGATTTGCCACAAACCTGAAAAGCAGTACTGATCTTATAAACTTAGAAAATTGCTAGAATAAAAGGTTTTGTGTTACCATTTATCTTCTGAAGAATATGAAGTCTGAAATTCAAATGCCTGCCATTATTTAGTGAATTAATTCCTTTAGTGATTTGCCACAAAAATCCTGAAAACCACAGATTTTATGAGGTTATAATCAAAACTATGAGGCATAAATTCACAAGTGGTGGAGGCTAGGGACTTTAGGCTCTTTTTACCTTGTACCCAAGGTACAGGGTTTGAGCCCGAATACCTCTAGCCACCAGGTCTATTAAATTGGGGCATTTTCACACTCACACACACACTTCATTCACCCTGGACTTGAGAACGGCAAGATCCATTTGAGCAATACTGTTTGCGGCAGAATCCTGCCATTTGAATAAGAATAAATAAAAAACATGTAGAACGGACAACACTGTTTGCTTGCAGAATAAATAAAAAACATGTTTCCTACTCGTACGTTCACCCTGGACTTCCTTGTTCCCACTCATCGTCGCAGATAAGAGATTTCACCATGGACTTGAGAAGGGCAGAATAGCTCCATATTTGAATACTGTTTCCCGCTCGCAGATCCAGCGGAAATGCGTACATCCATTCATAGTCTGAAAATGTGTGCACTGAGCCCTCAAGCTCAATTCCAACAGCCTGGTAGCCCTGACGGAGCTGACATCATCGCGCACATGATGACGTCAACTCAAAACCGGGAAAAAAAATTAAAAATAAAAAAGCTAGGAAAAAATTGGAAATGAAGGGGTGCCATTCGGGAATCATGGCACCCCATTATTTGGACCTCAAAACTCGGTAAAAATGAGTAATTCAGTACTCGAGGAGGTATGGCTGGGGATAAGATCCCTGATGGGAACTGTAAAATTTTATATTTTACTGAGGAAAAAATTTTTTCTTGGACTGTCATTAGTTACCAGGGTTATTTTTTTTACAAATGAATGCTTGTGAGAACAAACTGTAAATAATCTGTTGTTTGACCTTTTTCTTACTCTGGTTTTACATTCTTCTGTGTTACTGTCAGGACATTGAGCTTTGGAGAGACTATCAGTGTGTTTCTTACTTCAAAACCACTTTTTTCTTGAAGTAAAGTTTACTGCCTCTTACAGGCTTGGCAACCTATGTTCAAGACTTCTTTCTTAGCTGAAACAATGGAGAAGTTACCAGTCTTCTCAATTCTTCCTTCCCCCATCTGCAAGAAGAAGAAAATTAGTATGGAGTCTTTGGATATCATGCCAGTTCCTTCTGTGCCTCAGCCACTGATGTGGCCAGCCATGTTTCCCTGGACCACTCATTATTCCCTTTGGTGTAGCACAATACATCTGCAAAGGACTGGGAGCTGGACATGCTGTCTACAGCACTATGGATGCTCTCTGAGGGCAAGAGAGAGAACCACTCGTGTTGGTCTCTAGGGAGGTGGTAGGTGAAGGTCTACTGCATAGTTGGGAAAGGGAGCTTGAGCCCCATGATAATGTTCCCGCATTGGTTTGGTCTTTTTATAGGGGGTCCCCCAGGAAAAGAAAAGTTAAAAACATGGCTTCTGCTGTATCAGTCTGTATAGACAGAGAAGAGATTTGCATGGGAATTCATATCTGCCTCTCACTTGGAAACTTCCTCTTCTGGCAGAAAGAGAGAAAGTTATGTCTTTGTGACACTAAATATTAGTCAGAAGAGCAAAATTTGGAGAGAATGTTCTGCTTTTGTTTTTTTTTTTTGTTTTTTTCCCTTATCAAGTGGAATATTCTGTTTCTTAGGAAAGACTTGTTTTACAATTCCCTTCAGAGCACCTATCATATTCTGACACTATAACCAAAATGAAAGAAATATTTCAATGGAATCAAATGAAATTCCTATTTCTCAGCAAAAGTATTACGGGGGTTATTACAGTTGGATTTTCCAGTTTCTGCACTTGTCCTTGATTTTTTTCTCCCTTTGAGGATGTTTTCCTAACAACTTGCAGTTTATCTGACAGTCAATGCCATGCTCCTAGAAAGTCTGATATGCAATGTACCTTAGACCCACAAGTATGTTTTCTAACCTAAAGCAGATCATGCAGTGATTTATTTATCTAAACTTGCTTCTGATAAACAGATTGCAAATTCTAATCCCATTCCCACTGACAAAGATGGGACAGCTTTTGATGAATTTGGGAGAAAAGTCTATTCTGCCATTGTAACATTCTGAATTTTGAACTGCCAGACTCACTTGTTAAAGTTTCTGCTTCTGTCTTTTGAAAAATTGAAAAAGTTAACTGTTAATCTCCTTTCTTCTGATGTGAAAAATTATTTGAATGTCTCTATTTTACCGACCTCTCATGTTATTAGGTATTCTTTTAATGTTCATATGATACTGCTGGCATTGACTCCAGAGCTACTGCTTCTGGGTCATTCATGAGAAGATTTACTTGTTTATGTTCTCAAAATTTACCAGATGTCAAGACTGAGATTTTAAAATCTCCCCTGGGCAAAGAAGTTCTGTTCATCCTCTTTCTCTTGTATATATATATATATATATATATATATATATATATATATATTTGTGTGTTTGTGTATTATGTTTTCGATTTTTGTCAAATCCAGCAGGGTCTTCCCTTAAGTGTTTCTCTTCATGTCTGAGTTTCTGCCTCTGCATGAACATATGCATAGTTTTAAATGATTTTTGATAAACATCCTGAGATTTAGTTTTTTAAAACATCTTACTTTTAACTGAATAAATAACCATCTTTGTTTTGTTCAGTCCTGTACCTGTTTTTAGTGAACCATCATTCTGAAGTAACATGCGTTTGGGATTCCCATTCAACTCCTTCACTTCTGAACTGATTTATGACTTAATTTTCAATTTTCTCCTTTTCTGTGTCACTGAACGTCTTCCTTTTCACTACATTAGACCTCTGTGCTGTTTTTCTCTGTTTTGTGACATGTACCATGTCTGGGTGTCTTTGTCTTATGCATATTTATACAGATAACTGCCATTTGTCATCCTTCTGCGCAAAGTCCAACTGCATTAATGTCCATACTACACTAAGCGGATGTAATTACAATCGGCTGTTGTGCAGAAGGACGTTAAGCGAAGCCCAGTACAAAGTATATGGTGTTCGCGTAACGTTTTATGGGTAGAACGTATCCCAGACTTTAAGCGGCAATTACCTGTATAGTCTGTATGCATCTTTCTTTCTGCATATGAGCTGCACCATATTAGGCCTTGCTTCTTCTTTCATGTCCATTTCTCTTTCTTTAAGGTTGCAAATACCTGTGGTATTTTTTCTCTCTTAATATTTCTTTTTTTGCATCCTTTTCTGATTCATTCAATATTTTCTTCTCTACATAGTGATGTTCATTATTTTTATTACTGCAGTAGCTTATAGCTGTTTGGGTTATATCTTTCCAAGGTTCTAATGGCTGCACAGTCTTTCAAAAATCTCTTGCCTCCCTTCTCATGCACCCAGGCTACTGTGTCTCTATATCCACAGGGTGAAAACAGCAGCCTGAGAGCTAATTGCTTCAGTACTTTCAGCCCTTGACAAAGCATTTCTGGGTTTCACAGGATTGAGGGTTGGCTCAGATCTTCCACTTCTGGCAGATAAGTACCCTTTCAGGAACTCTTCTACACAGAAATAATAATATTTAAATTTTTCTCAAGTAATTGGGACCATGTGACTTTAAGAATGTCGTCAATGTATTTTGTTGACATTTTCGTGGAAATGTTTTATCAGATGGGGTTATTTTAAGTTGCTGGTACTAATGTCTGGGGTATTTTTTTTTGTGAAAATGTGCTGCAGTTGTACGTATTGTATGTGAATTGAAGGAGTTAAATGTTTTAAGGGATTACAAGTGCATTATGTGCTTGGGTATACTTTCTGACAACTTAATTGCATTTTTACTTAATTCAGTGACACCTTCTTTGAAAAGAGACTTCTGTATTGTGGGGCATTGAAGTGTATTGCTTGTGCATTTACTTTTGTGATATTTGTGAGACTGTTTAAAGAAGTGTAAATGAACATACTGCTTGTGAACATGAGTGACAACAGACTTGTTCCAGCAGTGTTTGCTGGCAAACAGGCTTCTCTCTCTCTCTCTCTCTCTCTCTCTCTCTCTCTCTCTGCAGGAACATGAATACCCTTATTGGTCTTGTGGTTCCTCCTCCTGCTGTACCTAAGAAGAAAAAATAAAGACCCCTTGCTTTGAACCATGTGCTCAGTCTGTGTCTCGGCCATTGGTGGGTGATATCTTAAGTGACCATAGTTTGTTCTTCAGACCACTCACTGGTTTCCCCAGGATCTTCTGGTGTAGTCCCTTCCTCCTCAATGAACTGGGGGTTAGCCACATCCTCTTTTGCTGTTCCAGTGTCGATATCAGGCATGGGGAACCATCATCTTTGGGTATGGGAGTTTTTCCAGGAGGCTCTTACTGGGATGGCCCTGGTAAGAGACCTGTTTTCCAGACTGAAGTGCCATCCTTTTGTTGGTCTTCTCCTAGGGATATCCCTAGAAAAAAGGAACAAAAGGTTAGACATATTTCATCTACAGGCTGTGTGCCTTTTAATAAAGAAGAATTACGTCCCTTACCTATGGGTTTATTTCAGGCTTTGAATCCTAAGAACAGCTGGAAAATTTAAACAAATCCTCAGGATATTTTATCAGATTATTGGACGGTCATGGTGGTGCAGCAGTCAGCATTGCCACCTCACAGCAATAGATTATCTGGTTCAATTCTCAGCTGGGGTGCCTTCTGTGCAGAGTCTGCATGTCCTCCATGTGGTCGCGTGGGTTTCCTCTGGGTGCTCCGGTTTCCTCCCACATCCCAAAGACATGCTGTAGGTGGATTGGATACACTAAACTGGCCCTAGGCATGAGTGTGTGCCTTCTGTGGAAGGTTGGGTGCCGGGCTGGCAACTCGGCACTGTAAAATTCCACTGCCAATCATGAGCAGACAGGTGATCCGCTGTGGCGACCCCTAACCGGGAAAAGCCAAAAGAAGAAGAAGATTCTAATAATGAGAGGGACAAGGCTTCATCAAGGTTTTCCTCGCATGCAAACGCCTGTATTTCTGAGGAAAGTGTTTCCTCAGTTTTTCCTATAGAGAATTTTAGTTTCTGAGAGTTTGCCCAGAATGACTAAAGTTTTTTTGTGGGACAAATGGATGCCTCCCTCCACTCAGGAGCTATTATGTCATGTTACAAGTGGATATGACAATTCTACACCTGTTCTTCCTATTATGCCAATTTTGGAGGATGTTTTTGATTCTGCCTGCAATAATTCTGATAGTCAGTCTTCAGTCCCTAAAAAGACAGACATGCCATATAAAGTTCCATATTTGTTTTCTCACCTTAGGTGTGACCAAGTGGCTATTACTATTTATTCTCCAGCTGCTAACTAGTGTTCAGTGATAATCCTTTACCTTCAGATATAGATGGTGACACCTTTGACAATTTTGGTAAGAGAGTTTTCTCTTCTTCAAATATTGCTTTCAGAAACCTGAATTACTAGGCTCATATTGTGAAGTACATATGTTGACTTGTATAAACAGTTTGAAGAACTTTTCTGCCTTCAGAAGGTAGGGCCTTTCTGAATCTTATTATTGCTATTCTTTCTCAAGTGTCTGAACATTCTTTAAAGAGTATACATGTTTGTGCTAACTGTGTGTCCAGGGCTACAGCTACTGCATGATGAGACATTTTGCATGGGTATGTTATCAGAGGTTTTCTGAATAAGTAAAATCTGAGATTTTGACTTCCCTTTAGATAAGGAGGTTTTGGCTGGCCCTTCTGCTACTGTAGTGGTTTGAAACAAGCAAACTGATCCCAGGGAGTTAGTAAGGTTTATGTCCTTCCTTATCAATGTTGCAGTATTCATAATGAAAGGGATCTTCTGCTAAGTATAGCCCAACATACATCCAGTATACCAAAGCCTTTAGTATTTACAGGCGCCGTACATCACACTTATGCTCCCCATGCAAGTTGTAGGACATAACGCCATCTTTGAACGTCTGTCTGAACACCTTTTTTCAGTGATGGTTACTAAGCTGTTTTTCAGACAAGTGCCCTGTTGGGGTTCTTCTTTATCTTTCCCTCTTATTTTAGTATTCTTGCCTTCATGTCATCCAGAGATGGAAAATGCCAGTGTGGGAGGCAGATTCCCCATAAAGATCATTGCAGCCAGTGTCTGTTCTGTCTGAGTGCTTCCCATAACCATATGCAGTGTTCTATCTGTCAAGCATTTGTCCTAAGACCCTGCATAGTCACCTTTCCTCTTTGTCTATTTACCTTGAAAACCAACATCTTAAGCTGTTGGCTCGGTGTGCTATGGCAGAGTCTTCCCGTTCCGAGGGTTAGCAGTCTGCCAAGAAAAAGACAAAAAAAAAAAACTCAAGTCTGATACAGCTGCTGTCCAGCCTCCCACAGATGTCTGTCTTGAGGCTAGTGAAAGCCCAGAGGATCATCTGGTCATTGCTTCTGATTTCTCTGCTGCAACCACATTGGAGGCTGGCATAGGTCCGTTTTCTCACACATCCTTGGAGGCTTTACAAATGTCTGTATTCAAAGTTGAAGGGGGACCTCAACTGATTATTTCTAAGGGACTAAGGACTATTCCACAGATCTTAGTGAGGGAGGAGATTTCTACTATACTTATTAAGTGTCATCAAGGATCTGACCCTCCCAGGGCTTTTCATGCAGATGTCCCACAGGAAAAGAAACCAGAAACAAAAAAAACAAGCATATTTCCTTTGCAGTTAAGGATCCCTAACATGAATGACAGCATTTTACCCTAGGTGTTGTTTAACACTTTAATGGCTGTAAAGCCTCCAATGGAGGTCTCTGTGCCTGCCCCTTCTTGGTCTTCCACTCCTCTTAAGAGGCCTAGGGAGCAGGATTCTTCTGATGAGGATCAGAATTTGGGGGAAGAATCAGTAGCCTGTTCTTCTCAGATGCCTTCCTCTTTGGACTATGGTTCAGAGGAGGAGGATTCTGCTAGTCCAGATTCCCCTTTAGAGTAACTCTTTTTTTGGGGACACTATTTCCCATGTAATGGAATTCTTTAAGTGGGATTTATCTCAGGTTTCTGATATCTAGAAGAGGGTATTATGAGCTCTTTCAAATGGAGTGTCCCAAGCCTTCTGCTGTTCCTCCAGTTCTAGCTGCCCTCCTGAATACCTTTTCTGCAGCGTCTGTAACCCCTGATTCTCAGCCCCCAGCTCCTAAAAAACTGGACAGATTTTACAAGGTGCCTGATGATTGTATATTTCTGTATAAATGCCCTCCTGCTGATCCTTCTGTGGTGTCTGTCTCCTCTGACAAATCTTCCAAACCGTTGCCCTCTATCTAGTTGCTTCATTTAAATAAAGATAGAAGAGCCATGAAGAGGCTGGGCAAAATGGTTTATACTACTGCCACACTATCTTTTAGGGCTGTTAATTACCAGACTCCTATGACCAGGTATGTTTTAGCTCGCCTTACTCAAGTCTGTCAGGTGATTTCTGACCTTCCTAATTCTGAGGGGAAGGCTTTGTCCCTTTCCTTATTGGGTTATACCTCTCAAGTCGACTGCCAGTCTGTTAAGTATAGTTACGATACAGCTGATTTTTCTTCCAGGGCTGTTGCACTTGGTTCTGTTTATAAGGCATTACTCTTGGTTTCATTTTCAGGCTTTACTTGATGACATTAAGGCCAAATTATTGGATGCTGCTTTGGAAAATAAAAAAACTTGTTGGTATTGCTGCTGCTGAACTTTTTAAATCTATCCAGGATAAGGGCAAAGCCTTGCAGGAGTTGAAACATATTTTTGTTTCTCCTGTTTCCCAATTTTAAAGACATTACCCTTCCAAATCTGCTTTTTTTTTCCACAGACAGTCTCACCCTCTGCTCAAGGGCAAAAAGGATTCTAGACGTGTACCTCCTGGTAATTCTACTCAGGCACCTAGTTCTCAGAAACTTCTTTTTCAGGACAAGCCAGGTTCCATTTGACAATTTGCTTCCTTTTTCCCTTCGCCTTTCTGTGTCCCTCCCAAATTGGTTATGAATCACAACAGACTCTTGGGTTGTATGCATTTCCAAAACCATAAAATACCCTTGACGGGTAATCTCTTCCTCCCTTTCTGGGCATCTCGCAACCTCCTTGAGAACAGCTTCTTCTCTTCTGAGAGGTGCTTTGTTCTCTTTTGACCCAGGATACCATTCAGGCTGTGGCCCCTGCCCAGGAAGGGAGGGGTTTTTATTCAGAATCCTTTCTCGGCTCAACACGTTTCTCAAGGTCCCCTCCTTTTGGATGTTATCTCTTCAAACTTTATTTCCTCCTCTTCTTCTTCCCCCAGGCCTTTCTGGTCTCCGAGTCTCAATGATACCTGCCTTCATATCCTCATCCATCCCCTTTTCAAGAAATGTTTGCGTTTCCCTGTTTCTTCCTTGCATTTTGAGTTCTCTGCTTTGCCCTTTGGCATCTCTGCTGCCCCAAAGGTATTCACCAAATGCCTCACTCCTATTATTGCTTTATGAGGATGAGAGGGGGTTCAGATCTTTCCTTATCTGGACACTCTGTTCATTTCAGGCTCTTCCCTAGAAGCCGTGCTTCAAGATCTCCACTTTATTATTTCCCTGCTGTAGAGTCTGGGGTTCACTATAAAGTTTCAAAAATCAGTCTTGACACCTTCTCAGGATCATTGTTTCTTTAGTTGCAGGATCCAGATCATTCCTTTGCTGGCATCTCTACCTACCCCCAAGGCCCTGCCTCTGATTGCATTTTTCTAGTCTCTCCTTCCTTTGGATTCAGTCATGGCCAGGGACTTTCTTAGGGTTTGCAGGTTTATTACTTCCACCATTTTCATGCTGCATCTGGCCAGGCTCCACATGAAAAAACTTCAGTGGTATTTTAAGTTAGTGTGGCTTCAACATTATCATCCCCTGGACGACTTAGTTCCCTTCCTTCCCTGTTTCAAGCTCGACCTTTATTGGTGGATTTATCATCTCTCTGTCTCAATCCAGGGATTCCTTTCCGGTCTCCAGTTTCAAATCAAGAACTCTATACAGATGCCTCAGACAGGGGTGGGGATCTTCCTTAGGTGCTGTCAAGGTTCAGGGTCCCTGGCCTCATCATCAGAGGTCAGACCACATCAACATCAAGGAGATGAGGGCTCTGCTTCTAGCACTCCAAGCTATTTATACCCTCTTTCATCCTGAGCCCCTCAAAGTGTTCACAGACTATACAACAGTGATGTGGCATGTCCAGGGGGTACAAGGTCTTACCTTCTTTGCAGGTGGTCTCTTCAGGTCTGGGACCTGTCTGTCAAGTATCAAGTCACTCTTCAGGATGTCTATATTCCCTCAGGGCACAATCTAGTGTCAGACTCTTTGAGCAGGTCCGTCACATAGATGTGTTCATAGATATTGGCCATCGATGGGGTACTCCTCAGGTACATAATTTTGCCTCTCCTCTGACCAGACAACTTCCTCTTTTCTGTTCTAGAGTCCCAAGTCCTCTGGCTTGGAAAGTGGATGCCCTGCCTTTTCCTTGGAAAAGGATGTTTTCTGTACACTTTCATGTTCTTTCCTCTGCCTCTGAGAGTCTTGCACAAAATCAGGCAGGGCTCTCCCAAAATCTAGTTGGTGACTCCCTGTAGCATATACATCATTGGTTCCCCCTTCTTTCTCATTTGACCAGGGGCAGTCACCACAAGTTATCTTTCCGGGTGGACCTTCTAACATGAGACACAGGTTCTCTTATCCATCCTCACTTGTGCACTCTTCAGCTGACGCTGTGGATGACAGGATTTTGATCCCTTTTAGGCACATTTTTTTCTGAGGATGTGCTTTGGGTCCTGTAGGAGGCTAGGAAGCCAACTACCAGGAAATTATATTTGTTCAAATAGAAGAGATTTTCTGTCTGGTTCCTCTCTCGCCATCAAGATCCTCTATTAGTGGCGGTTTCTCTGGTCCTCTCATATTTGTGTGATCTGCTCCATGCTAGGTTGGCATATTCTTCAGTTAAAGCTCACCCATTAGCAATCATTGCTTAGCAATCATTGCTTGTCTGCCCATGACTTCTCCTCCTCTGGCTTCCATATTTGAGTTTAGGTAGTTTATTAAAGATGTTCTTCATATTAGACCTTCCAGGAAGCCTATTTTGCCTTCCTAGGACCTTAACTTTGTTCTTGAAAAATTGACTCAGGCTGCTTTAGAGCCTGTTGCTTCAGCTTTCTTACAATATTGTACTTGGAAGACTATTCTTCTTTTGGTTCATACATCAGCCAAGAGGGTTTCTGAACGTCAGGCCTCCATGGCTTTTCCTCAGTTCTTAGTTTTTTTCACAGGGGCAAGGTGTCTCTTCATACTAACCCTTCTTTCATGCCCAGTGTATTCAATGAGTTGTCCCTTAATTTTTTCTTCTCCGCAGTCTCAGTGAGAAGGTTCTTCACACCTTGGACTTGCATAGACAGCTCAGATATTATTTGGATAAAAACCTAAAGATCCAATGTCCTTTTCATTCTTCCTCAATGAATGGGTTTACGGATCTGATCCTGTGATCTAACTCTGCTGCATACTTCAGACTTTGGATCCAACTCTCGATCTCCTCCCTCTACCCATAATGCCCTAGTCCATTCACAATACCCCTGATCTTGTCTGCTGCCATCGTGTTCAGAGGTAGGGCCCTTATCTCACTGTTTTGTCGAGTTTCAACATTTTTGTAAGTGAAAATTTAGCGTTTCTATCTAAAATTACTATCTGTTACTGTTGCAACCTCCCTCTTAGTCTCATTTTTCCCTTTTCTGTGTTAGGAGAGTAGCTTCTATGCTTTTATAGTATATTCCTAATTTACCACAGTTGGTAAATTTTTTTCTTACTATACCCATTCTGTCCTTCCTGCCCCTTTTTTTTTTTACAGGGTAATTCTTAATTTACCATTGCTGGTAATATTTTCTTAAAAAACAAACAAAAAAGTCTAGTTTGTTTATATATCTCTATTGTCCTTTCCTTCCGCTATTATGGCTGACAAGCCAACAGGTTTTGAAAAATGCATTTCTTTTGAGCAAAAAATCCATAACTTGGACGCTCACAAGGAGTGCATATATTGTCTTGGATCAGCTCATCTTAACACCAACTCCCCAATCTGTACAGCCTTCAGTACAAGGGCTTTAGCTGATAGATGCATTCCTCCCTCAACTACATCTTCTTCAGGGGTTCAAATCCCCAGTAAAACCTCTAAAGCTCCTTCAGAGCATAGAAAGCATTCTGCACAGATGTCCACCAGGACTTCTTTGGAACCGCCACAAAAATTTTCATAAACTTCAAATTTATATTGTCAAGCCCTACAGCTCGGGCTTTAGATCCCAAGCCCTTGGATCCGAAACCGAGTACATCATATATTCTGAGTACCCCCCCCAGAATTCTTCTTGGATCCGGTCTCCCCTAGGCTCCCAAAAAGCACTCTAGGTCCCAGTCGTACCCACATCCTCTCCAGGTCCTCCGGAAGTCTTTCAGAAGCAGACATGGATAGGATGATGTGAAATTTCCTCAGAGATCAGATCCAGATGGGGATTATCTTGGCTCCGTCCCCTATTGGATCCATGAGTCTTCCAGCTACTACTCACACAGTGTTACCTGCTTCTCTCATCTAGCCTTCAGTTTCAGAGGCCCAGGATCCAACAGCTGCAGATTTGGATCTGAAGAGAATTACTTCCTCGACTTCAACAGCATCCCTGACCAGTTCTGCTCCTACTCCTTTGGATCAGAACAGATCACAGAGCTGAAACATCAGCTCCTTGGAGCTGGGATCTACTCCAGTGCTGTCAGATCCATCTCTACCCCTTGGAGCTTTGGTGCTTGACAGCTCAGGTCCAGTTCCCTCTCCAGGCAAAGTCGTGCTCTACCTGTACTGGAACACTTAAATCCACTGTGGGTGGCCATGGCTTCTATAAGTCTGTCTGCCTTCAAGGTTGTGGAAATAGCTTTCTCTCTCTCTCTAGAGCTCCAGTCCGTCATCCCTCAGATCTACCAGACCTATTCCATAAGAACAGCAAGTTCCACCTAACTTCCAGTCAGTCCCCATAGAGGAACTCCCCTGGTCTTCTGATACCTCCCCCAAACATCCCCCTGAGAAGATTCATCTGAAGAGAACATACAAGAGGAGGCACATAGATTCCCCGCTGGAATCTCTTACTGAAGATGCTGATTTCGAGGAAGGGGAAGGGTTCTCCAGATCACTACCTGATGACATCTCCTTTGGAGACGTATTAGAGATCTTTTGACAAAAAGGTTGTTGGCCTTCCGATAATCCTTCTTCAGAGGAGTCAATATTTCTGGGGATTTTTGTTCTGGCCCTTTTACGTAACCCCCCCCCCAAGCAGATGAGCTTGTTGATCTAGTCTCCTGCTGAGCATGAAGGAGCTGGATTCTATTGAGCCTATACCACGTCAACCTGACAAATTGCTAGCTTCTCCTAAAGATAAATCTCACTGGAGCAAAGGAATCCCAGTAGATACTATAGTGGTGGCATCAGCCACTAAAAAGTACTAAGAGAACAGTGCTAGTCTGTCCACCTGCCAAATAGAGAGTCTAGGGTGCTGGACAGATTTGGAAAGCAAGTCTTTGCCTCAGCTTTATTCACCTAGAGGCCCTTAACTATTTGTCATACTTACAAGGCTACAGAGAGACTTGACCAAAGAACTGACAAATTCTCTAAGTCCATGTCTGCAG
This sequence comes from Protopterus annectens, assembly GCF_019279795.1. Lineage (NCBI taxonomy): Eukaryota > Metazoa > Chordata > Ceratodontiformes > Protopteridae > Protopterus > Protopterus annectens. The sequence goes on from NC_056745.1 coordinate 1,202,396,488, forward strand.
AGGATTTCAAAAGATCATCATCTTAGCTGGCCACTCTTTAACACTTTCCAAAGTGTCCATGATGTTGATTTCTCACTCTGCTGAAAGTGCCTCATAGGTGTCTGGTTCAGGCATTGCCATATGGAGACATACCTGGATGCGGCTATGTGACTTTGCAGAACCTTTCAAGGTGTCTTTCATCAATGCTTCCTTTGATGGAACATCTTTGTTTGGTCCATCTATGAAAGAAACGCTTACCTGCAGTGAACAAGAAGGAAAGAACATGTCTGCCATGGGAATAAAGTTTTCAATTCCTCGACGAGTGTTCTGTATAAATCAGAGAAGTGGTAGGAAAATGTGGATGTTAGTTGTCAATCTCACCTTCATTCTTGCTGGATGGGTTCGGAGCCGAACCTCGGCTCCGACTCGGCCTATACTAAAGCTCGAGAGCTAATTTTAATGGCTCGAGGCAACCCTATATCCCATGATGCTAGGCGGTAACTACCCAGATCTCGTTTGCCGCTTACGCTAGCGAGGATGCTCTTTTTACTGGCTCACAGGTTAGTGACTATTTTTTCACTAAATCCTAGTCTTCTCCTTAGTTTTTTCCCCTAGTTTACTATTTAATCTTTTATAGACTAGTTTCTGGTTAATTTAAAAGTTTAGTCCCTATTTTTTATCCCTTATCCCTGTCATACTCCCACACCCTAGGTTAGGCCTTAGGCCCTTCCCTTTTATTCTAATTCCCTCACAGGGATTCTTAGCTGTGTGTGTGTTCCCTCAGTATCCCTGTATCCCTATTTGTTGGAGTGTGTGTGTGTGTGTGTGTGTGTGTGTGTGTGTGTGTGTGTGTGTGTTTTTCCTTTCGACTACAATATGTCGAAGGAGACAAAGGTCTCAGGCTTCAAGAAGTGTGACTCGTGCTGTCAGAAGATGTCTCTGACAGACTGTCACACTTCTTGTGTTTATTGCCTGGGACCACTGTACCTGCAGGACTCTTGCTCAGTGTGCCATGCATTCAGCCCAAGAGTCCTGCAGGAGCGCAGGAATAAATTGATATTAAGGGGCTTATTAAAGCCCGAAGGTTCCCCGGCTAAGTCCGTGCCGGGGAAGCCTTCGAAACCACCTAAACCGTTGGCTCCGAACTCTAAGCCTTCGGATGGTGGCTCATCTTCTGCGACATTATTGGCTCCGGCTGGAGCCGATACCTCTGTATCGCAGCTACCTGCATCAGCTCCAGCCGGAGCCGATACCTCTAAGACTCTGTCTTTAAAGTCAGCCCCGGCTGGAGCCGACGTGTCTACGGCTCCATCAACCCTGATGCCCTCCTCACGCAAGAGGTCCAGATCTCCATCTCTGGAGTCTATACATTTGGCTCCGAGGTCATCGTTACTCTCGGAGCGGAGCCATTCCTCTTGGTCTTCCAGGCTTTCCGATCATGACCTTGAGAGGGTGGTAAGTAGACTATTAAAGTCTCAGGCACTGGCCCAAATGCTTCACAGCCCATCTCATCAGACAGCGGCTACGTCCATACAACAGTCTATTCCTCCTTTGACTCTACCTCAGTGTTCGGAGCAGGAGCTCCTCGGAGCCGTGACCATTTTGACGTCAGAGCCGATACCTCCACCTTCGGCTCCGTCGTCTGCTCCGATCTTGTCCATGGTGCCATCCTTGGAGGGATCCGGGTGCTTGGACTCTCTCGCCGGCTCCGAGGGGGCGAGTGGCATCGGACCCTTGTCTGACCCCGTTCTCCCTCTCGGAGCGTCAGCGTTGGTGAGTTCGGCCCTGACATCAGCTTTGGAGCCGTCCCTGTCGGTGCCGGCTGGGGTTCCTAGCTCTTCGGAGCGGGAGCTCTCTAGCCTGCCTGACAGGGGCGCCTTCGAGGTCATGAGGAGCGTATTGGCCCCAGTGCCTGCTCTACGGTCAGCTCCATCAGCTCCTCCCACTGTAGTGCCTGCTGATGTCTCTTCCCACTCTCTCGCCCCCAGCCATCGAGATCCAACGCCTCAGGTTTCCCCATTGGGAATATCCTCCTCTTCCGAGGTTTCCCCTGATCCGTCAGGTGAACCTCCGCGTAAGAGGACATGTAAGAGGAAGCATGTGGACTCCCCTGAGTCCGTCACATCTGATACCGACTTGGATGAGTCGGAAGGATCCCCAAGGTCCCCCTCTGAGGATGTCTCCTTCTCTGACATCCTTGAAATCCTTAAACATAGGGGGAACTGGTCTCCCCTTAATCCTTCCGAGGATGAGTCGGTTTACCTGGAGGCTTTTGGTTCTCGACCCTCCACCTCCTGGGTGTCTCCGCCCTTCGACCCCCTTATGGAAGTGGTGGCACGGAAGGCGTGGACGACCCCTGACTCGTTGGAACCCACCCCACGGAGGCCTTCTAAATTTATAACAGCCCCTTCTGATAAACAATTTTTATCCAAAGGTGTCCCAGTTGATGCCATGGTGGTGGTGGCGGCCACTAAGAAGGAACTGGCTGATCCTTCAGTACTTATCCATCCACCTAACAAGGAATCTAGAACAATGGATAGGTACGGCAAGCGGATGTTCTCGTCAGCGACCTTTGCCATGCGGTCGCTGAACTACTTATGCCACTTCACCCGTCTTCAAAGAGACATTCTTAAAGAACTGGGTGAGGTCCTACAGGATCCATCAGCTGCTGGGTCTCAGGAAAAAATTAACTCACAGCTAGGAACCCTGAATTCTATTGTCAACTCCTCCATGTGGCTTATTTCATATGCAGCCGATGGAGAGAGTAGGGCCGCAGGCACAGGTGTGGCTTTGAGGCATCACACCTGGATGCGGCTTTGTAACTTCGCAGACCCCTTCAAGGCATCTTTCACTAACTCCCCCTTTGATGGTTCAGCGTTGTTTGGACCTCAAGTGAAAGATACTTTGACCAGATGCGAACAAGATGACAAGACTCTTTCTGCCGTAGGAGACCGTATTTCTACCCCATCTAGACCATATCCTAAGGGTCAAAAGGGTGGAAAAATGTGGTTCCTTAAATCACAAGGAGTCACGCCTGACGCAAGAGGTCAGTTCGCCCCTAGAGGCAGAGGGGGGAACAACAACAACAGACGCCACCCAAGAGGCAGAGGGGGTCCGCAGAACCAGGGTAGCAGAGAAACCCTCTCTGACAAACCTTTCCAGCATCCCTGAGGTGTTGCCCGACTGTCCACCTTCGGAGGCAGTCGGGGGAAGATTAGAGTTGTACCCACAAGCCTGGCTCTCCCTCACTCAAGAAAAATGGGTGCAGTCGATCATATCCGAGGGTTACAAATTCCCCTTTATCCAAACCCCAATGATTCAAATGGGGTCTCTTCCAGACGTTCCACCCAGTCTAAGGGAACAAGCAGCACTAGAAATATCAAAGCTGCCAAAAAAAGAGAGCCATCCAGCCAGTCCCAGCAGACCAGCTAGGATCCGGAGTCTACTCAAAGTTCTTTTTGGTACCAAAAAAAAAACAGGGGACTGGAGGCCAATATTGGATCTCCGCAGTCTAAACAAGTTTGTAAAAAGAACAAGGTTCCGGATGGTCATGCTACAGTCCATTTTACCCCTTCTGGGCAAGGACAATTGGATGTGCTCAGTGGACCTTCAGGATGCGTACTATCACATCAAAATGCACAGGTGCTCCAGAAGGTTTCTCTGCTTCAGGCTGTGAGCCAGTCACTACCAGTTCAGAGCCCTGCCCTTTGGTCTCACTATAGCCCCCCGAGTGTTCAAATGTATGGCAGTGATTACGGCTCACCTGAGCTGTCAAGGATTCCAGGTGTTTCCATATCTAGACGACTGGCTCCTCACTGCCACCACCAGGCATCAACTTCTAGCCAGAGACTACACCATCCACATTTGCAAAGAGCTAGGTATCTCTCTAAAGTTTGAAAAGTCTGCCTTGTCGCCTTGTCAGTCTATTACCTTCATAGGTGCCACCTTGGACACCATTCAGCTCTCAGCAAAGTTAACGGAGCAGAGGGTCTTAGATATTCAAAGTCATGTTCACGTCCTTCTTCAGAACAACAAAGTTCAGGCCAGGTATGTTCTGAAGGTGTTAGGTCTCATGGCGGCAGCCATCACGCTCCTTCCCCTTGCCCGCTTTTACATGCGGCTTCTTCAATGGATGCTTTTCTCCCAGTGGTCCTTCCAACAGCTCCCTATGACACACAAGATCCTAATAACTCTATCTTGCAGAAAACATCTGTCTTGGTGGATGGTCTCCCCTCAAGTCCATCAAGCAGACCTTTTACTCCCCCCCCCCCCCGTCGCCACAGTCACAACGGACGCCTCCCTGATTGGGTGGGGGGGACATTTTCAGGGCAGGACAGTCCATGGCACATGGCAACCCTTCGAACGCCACTTGCACATAAACGTCCTGGAGATGAGAGCAGTGCTTTTGATGTTGCAAGCCCTTCAAGACTCTCTTCCCCTGGGGACGATTGCAATTCAAGCGGACAATATGTCCATAGTATGGTATATCAACAAGCAGGGCGGAAACAGGTCATATCCCCTGTGTCGAGAAGCACTCAGACTCTGGCAATGGGTGATCTCTTCTCAGCGGTTTCTGATAGCAATGCACATCCCCGGGAAGTCCAACGTCATAGCGGACAGGCTGAGCAGAGCTGTTCTCATGCCTCATGAGTGGTCTCTCAAGCAATCGGTGACGGACAAAATATTTCGGAAGTGGGGGTTTCCTTGCTGCGCTCTTTTTGCAACACCACAAAACAGCAAGTGCCTCGACTTCTTCACACTCTTCCCCCTTCCAGGTTATCCCCCCAGAGACGCTCTAGTCCACGATTGGCCTCGGGGACTTCCTTACGCCTTCCTCCCTTTCCATTAATCACACAAACAATTCAGAAAGCTACCGCCTTGAGGGCCAAGATGATCCTCATTGCCCCTTATTGGCCTTGACAGATATGGTTCCCTTTCCTGCATCGCTACCTTTTGGAGCAGCCTTGGCATCTGGATCCAATGCCAGATCTTTTGGCCCATCAATCAGGGCAGCTGCACCAATCCCTCCAATCTCTCAACCTCACAGCTTGGTTGCTCCACTTCCGTCCCTAGCCAGGCTTCCAATGATTTCAAATTCTGTCCACGATATTATTGTAGCTTCCCTTAAATCTTCCACCAGAAGGATCTATGCTAGTAAATGGCAACGCTTTTCCTTTTGGGCAAAGGCTAGGAACATAGATCCCTTCACTGCTCCAATACACTTGGTCTTGGATTTCCTAGCCAAAATCTTTCACTCAGGATCTTCTTCCTCCACAGTAAAAGTTCAGTTAGCAGCCATCTCAAGTTTTCACATAGGCTTATCAGACTCCAACATCATGTCCCATAAGCTTTGCAAGGCATTCCTCAGAGGTATCTTTTTACTCAGGCCTCCGATCAAAGACCCCCCACCACAGTGGGATTTAAACTTAGTTTTAGCATCCTTGATTCTCCCTCCCTTCGAACCTGCGGCCTCCTGTTCCTTGAAGTTACTTTCCTGGAAGACATTATTCCTAGTCGCCATTACGTCTGCTAGGAGAGTATCTGAACTTCATGCCCTCTGCATTCGCCCTCCTTATTTACTATTCCACAAAGACAGGGTTTCTCTAAGAACTAACCCGTCTTTTTTACCCAAGGTGGCTTTTCAGACAAATTTAAATCAATCTATTGATCTTCCAGTTCTCTCTCCTAATTATTCAAACAGGGCGGAGCAAAAACTACTTTGTCTGGACGTTCATCGTCAGCTCCGCTTCTATCTGGACAGAACTAAACAATTCAGGAAATCTGATCAACTCTTTTTAGAGTAAAAAGGGTCTTCCGGTATCTAAAGTAACCATGTCTAGGTGGCTGTCTTCTGTGATTACCTGTATTTTTCAACTCAGAGGTAAAGAATTGCCTTCTGGGCCAAGAGCCCATTCTACCAGAGCGTTGGCTACATCTACAGCCTTTCAAGCTAGATTACCAATAGACACTATCTGTGCGGCTGCCACATGGGCCTCTCCTCATACTTTCGTTACACATTACAAATTGGACATGGCCTCCAGAAACAGGGCAAATTTTGGTTCCACGTTCTCAAGAGTCTGTTCCAATGAGCCACCCAGGATAAAGGTGCTAGGGATGCGGTCCCATCCAGCAAGAATGAAGGCGAGATTGACAACTTAACATTGAGAAGTTATGTACCTACCATAACGTTCCATGTTAGTTGTCTTCTCTCGCCTTCTTTCTTGCGTCCCGCCCACCATCCCCCTAGCCTGGACAGACCGAGAGGTTTTTCCCCTTCTTACAGGGGATCTTATCTTGCACTATTCCTAGCTCAGACAGTTGGTCCTGGGGTAGATTCAGCTTCAGGTAGTGATATTTTGGGAGTTCTTCCTTCTCCTCCTCTACCTCAGAGGGGAGACTGAATTGGCTATGGTTTCTTAGCTACCAAACGAGATCTGAGTAGTTACCGCCTAGCATCATGGGATATAGGGTTGCCTCGAGCCGGTAAAATTAGCTCTCGAGCTTTAGTATAGGCAGAGTCGGAGCCGAGGTTCAGCTCCGAACCCATCCAGCAAGAAAGAAGGCGAGAGAAGACAACTAACATGGAACGTTATGGTAGGTACATAACTTCTCATTTTACTAATCTCAGGGGTCTTTCCAAGGTCCACATGGAGACAACTCCTTCATAGACAGAGGAGGTAGTTCTAACAGTAGACACTTCTCTAGAGGCAGAGGAGGCATGCAAAACGTCAGGGTTTCTGTGATTCTTTTCTGGATAGACCTGTCAGAAGTGCTGCCCAACTGCCTATCTCTTGAGGTAGTTGGGGACAATTGTCCTTGCACCCAGGGCACCTGGGCTGTTATAACAAAAGATACCCGAGTGCTAAATATAATATCCGGAAGTTACTTCATACCATATTCCCAACACATAATCTACAGAAGGAAGACGTTTCCCGATGTTTCACCCATTTGGAGGAAGGCAGCAGCCCAAGAAATTCAAAAGCTGCTAGACAAAAGAGTCATCCAGGAGGTCCCTCCAGACTAAACAGGATTTGGAAAGTCCTCATTGTTTTTAGTGCCCTAAAAGATGGGAGAAACTGAGACCAGTTTTGGATCTAAGAAAACTGAAACAGTATGTGAAAAAGTCAAAGTTCCAAATGGTCATGGTCCAGTCCATTCTGCCATTTCTTCTCAAGGAAGATTGGATGTGCTGTATACATCTTCAGGATGCATACTGTCAGATCAAAATAAACAGGTGCTCCCAAAGGTATTTACACTTTCATCTAAGAGTCAGCCAATACCAGTTAAGAGCCCTGTCCTTTGGATTCACCACAGCCCCCCAGGGTGTTCACCAAATGTATGACAATGATGGCAGCTCACTTGAGACTAAAAGGATTCAGAGTGTTTCCATACCTAGATGACTGACTCCTCACAGCCCCCTCTATGCATCTCCTTCAACAGTCCAGGGACTATTTGTTCCAGATTTGTCACTCATTGGGAACAACAATCTAACCAAGTCAAATCTGACACCAGTACAGAGTATGGAGTTTATATCACATATCTGAACACAACAACACAAATTGCATCTTTACCAACTCATTGCATACACCCACTCAGATCTCAGGTTCTTCAGATTCTATCCTATCTGTCTTCTCCAGCCAGATTTATTCTTGAGAGTGTTGGGGTCTATGGCAGCGGCAATAGTTCTGCTTCCTTTAGCACATTACTATATGCATGTTCTTCAAGGGACTCTAGACCTATTCTTCGGCAACCCCTATCTTTTCCAGTCAAGCTTCCACTAATTTGCAAACGCTGCATCCTTTGGTGGATCCATTCGTACAACATATACCTAGGCCGACCCTTTATTTTACCTCCCTCACTGGCATAGTGACTGCAGACTCCTCCCATTTGGGATGGAGGGGCATTATTTGGGAAGGACGGTCCAAGGTGCGTGGTCCCCCCAAGAGACCAATTCACACATCAATGTCCTGGAGATGAGAACAGTCTTATTAACATTGCAGGCATTTCAAGATGCTCTTCTTCTAGTGACTGTTGCGATTTAGACCTGTTAGACTGAGGGTTTTCACTTTATTCTAAGTGAGTTCACTATAGTACATTAAGGTAGAATAATAGGCTGAAAATATATAGTCAGACTTTTGCTTTCTTGTATGCATTCTATTTCAGGGAGAAAGAGTTCAGTAAAAAGGAAAAGATAATCTTGCTGGCTAAGCATGAGATGGGCAAAAATAACAGTTCTCAGGGAAAGCAACAGAATGTTCCTTTCTCAAGGGAAAAATATGTGCACTTGCAGTGGAATACTAGATAAAGAATAGACGGGCACAAAGGCGCATGCAAGACAAGGCTTGAAAACCAAGGCTAAAGAGATGTGTAAAACAGTTCAGGGTTTTGGTATTATTAGGAAATACTTCAGACACGGTCAGTTAAGTCAGTTAAGTTAGTTTTTGGATTGATATGCAAAAGATCTTTGTAGTACAGATACTCGAGCCTGAGTACCAAAGTCAAGCCAAGTATCCAGCATTGTTCAGGTGGAAAAGACTGTTTCAGTTGATATTTTTCAGGAGAATCAGAATATACAAGCAGAACTTCTGGATATATTTATCAACACTGTTACTGTTATCCCGCATTACAGAATATTATGTTGTTTAGATATTGATCTTCACTGTACATACACTGTGCATTCTCAACCAAGCTACAGTTTGCAAATGTTATTGTGTAAGGTACAATAAGACTTGGCCCATAAAGGAGAGACTGACACCTGTTCAGCATATTCATTCCAGTCTCATTCCAGTTAATTCTAGTATACTACAGTCTTTTCAGTTCTTTCAATGGTGAACCTACCATTGATAGGGGGACAACAGTCAAAGTCCCAAAACCCCATAGCAACCTTATCAGAAGTCAGACTGTGTGCATTCTACAGAATGGACTTCAGGGCAAAGTAAAAGCAGTCTCTGACACTTTTTTCCAGTCTGTCAGTAACTACAGCAGAAGTGTTTTATAACAGACTTTTCAGCAGCACACCAGTGTTCTTCCAGATGGAAGACCGTGAACTCCTTACAGAATAAGGCCACTGCCGAAATCCTGCAGTTGCTCCTTACAGACCTTTCGGTAAGACACCACTGATTTCCAGATGTAAATTTCGTACAGAAAACAGCCAGAGCAGATGACATACAGTAATTGCAGCTGTTACATTGCAGAGCACCAGTGTTTATTCAAAACATTACTTCAGGAAAAGCCTCAAAGAACATCAACAAACCATCAGTACTTCAGAAAATCTAAAAACTTCAGCAGTGTTCCTTCAGAACATAAAAAGATGGTATCCAGTTAACAGCAATATACTTCTCCATCTCCACAAACTTTCAAGCTTCCATCATGACGTCATGCAGCCAAGAAGCAAGAAAAAGTTTAAAAAAACTGAAGCTGACAGGGCACATTTATCATAAGGTTGCATAAGAATTCATGCACATTGTAGCTAAGTCAGATCAGAAAAGTTTAAATACGTCAGTAAAGGTCACTGGTATAAACTTGTCAACCAATACTTCTACAATAAAGACACCAGTAAATGTTTGGTTTAAAGTTAAAAATTGAGTAAAGCAGTCTAAAAAACGTTGTTTCAGAAATGTTTATTTAAAGTTAAAGGTTATTTGCAAATGCCACATCCATTGTTGGATCCAGTCGGGTGACATTTTAGGCTGACCCTTTGTTTTACCGCCAGGGTGACTACAGACACCTCCCAGTTGGGGTGGGGGGCATTACTTGGAAAGGATGTTCCAAGGCACATGGCCTCCCCAAGAGACCAATTTCAATATTAATGTCCAGAGATGAGAGCAGTCCTATTAGCATTGCAGGCATTTCAAGATGCTGTTCATCTATGGAATGTTGCATTTCAGAGCGGCAATATGTCTGTAGTTTGATACATCAACAAACAAGGGGGAACCTGGTCTTACCCTCTCTGCCGGGAAGCGGGCTATGAAAATGTGGCAAAGAGCGATCTCTGGTTTCTGAATCTAACATTAACCATTCCATTCATTTACTGGTTTTCTTTCCAAATTTTTCAAACAAAGGAGAATAAATGCTACATCTCTTGGATGTGCACAGACAATTATATTTTTATCTACACAGAATGAAACAAACTAGAAAGTCAGATCAGCTATTCGCATCCGTCTCATCAAATCAACTGGGTTATCAAGTTTCTAAAGCTGCATTGGCTAAATGGATAACAGATTGAATTTCTTGGCCCTGTCCTCAACAAGGCATTGCTCTACCAAGACCGCCTAAAGCCCGCTCAACTAGATCCATGGCCACTTCATCTGCTTTTTGGTGAACAACTTCTACTGATATTTGCACAGCAGCCACATGGTCCAGTGCTCATATCTTTGTTACTCATTACAAATCAGATCTAATATCCAGAAGCAGAGCTGCCTTTGGCTCAGTGGTTCTCAGGAATATCTTTCAATCAGATCCACCCAAGATTAATTTAGCTGGGGACTTTGTCCGATTCATTGAGGAAGAAAGAAAAGGACAACATCAAATGTAAGTTATGCCCTCATCATAAATAGGCATCTGTGTTGTCCATTTTCATTCTTTCTCAACTTTCCCCCCATCCATCCCCCTTCCTATAATCTTCTGGAGGAACATGTTGGATTTTTTATTGGAACTCGAAGTTCTAGGTTTGAGCCCTATTCTTTGGGGTATCCCTTTATCTAATTAATTGGGATGTTATGGCAACAAACTCGATCTGAGGTATTGAGAATGGACTAGGCATTATGGGTAGAGGGAGGAGATTGAAAATTGGATCCAAAGTCTGAAGTATGAGGCCAAGTCAGAGCTGAGGATCAGATCCATCACCCATTCATTTAGGAAAAATGGAAATGGAAAACATAGAGGGAGAACATAACTTCTAATTATTCAAACGTCTGAGCAGCTATATGTTTCTTTTCATTCCAGGTCTTTGGGTGTAGCTGTTTCAAACAGACCATCTCTTTTTGAATTTCTAAAGCCATTTCTTTTTGTTATTCCTTTCATGGCAAATGTCTTTCTTCTATCAGAGCATTTGCTTCCTCCATTGCTTTTTTCAAGGGGCTGGATGCTAATTCCATAATTGAGGTGCTACTTGGTCTTCTGTCCATGTTTCACATAAGCATTATAAGCTGTCATTTCCAGGGTTAGAGCTGGGTTTGTCAGGGCTATCCTACATGGGTTTCTTGAGGGTGCATTGCAGTACTCTTCCCAGGGTTCCTCTTGAGATTTTGTACTCTCCTTTTCCTTAGGAATATTGCAACATTTATATGGAAGGACATAGAACAGTTGTGTAAAATATCCCCATTACAGTAGATGTCCTTCTCTTCACTGCTGCAGTATTTCCTCCCTCCCTCCTGCTCCCCCTCTGCTATAGCCTGTTCTCCTTGCTCTTCTGGCCAAGGGGTTGTTTTATCCTTCTGGATGCACATGCTCCTCCTGGTCCCTATCATGCCCTATTCCTTGTGCAGGGTACATACATGTGAATTGCAGCACCTTTACAGCAGGAGATCCCTTTCATTAGGAATACTGCAACTGTGAAGAGAAGATCATCTACTGTTATAGTAACATTTTACACAACTGTAATTTCAGACCCATTTTTCTAAATCTTCCAAAACCCAGGGTTCTTTTTTTTTCAAAAAACAAAACAAGCAAATCCCAGCAAGCTTCCAGCAAAATGGGGATCTAAAAAGAAATGACTGGAAGGATTTAACAAAAAAACATGAATCTTTGGGGAAAAGGGACAGAATTCTACCTCATATATTCCTGCCCTGCCTCTTCCCTTTCAAATCTTTCACAAAAAATGGTTCTCAGTCTTCTCTTTGTCAAGGTAGTTTCAGACAAATGGGTTTTGCTAGTAATTCAGGAGGGTTACAAATAACCCTGGAAAGATGTACCTCCTTTTTGAAGAATTCCCCATTATCCTCCAAATCAGACAGAATTTTTTCCTTAGGTTCGTCTTCATATGCTTTCATTGGGGGTCATAGAACCAGTACCTCGGAACCAGGATTCTATTCCACAGTGTTTCCGCTACCAAAGAAGAGTCCTCTTTGAGACCAACCTACCCTTTCTGAACTTGTTTGTGAATCCAGATAGTTCGTTTAACTGAGTCT